>NW_004444118.1:2869280-2890657 GCF_000243295.1 Trichechus manatus latirostris | reverse complement strand
AGACTTTATGTTTTTCTTCTTTATTTTGATGAGTAGGTTTGTTAACTTTCTTTGTGGTTACCTTGAAATTTACCCTTATCTTCCTAGGTTTGAACCAGAATATTATTACTTGGTATTCACCTTGTCTTTCTCTCTGTTAGAAGGTTCTATATCTACACTGTTTATTCCCTCTTGTATCATTCTGATGTTGTTGTCATTTACAGATTAACCTCTGTGGTTCCCTGTTGTAATTGTTTTGGTTTTGGATAGTCCTTGAGAGTTCATTTCCTAGGTTGGTATCTGGCTGGTATGACCTTATGTCCTAGTTTCAGCCTGTGGTTTGACGTTGTTTCTTCTCAGATCAAAGGACTCCCTTTAATAATTCTTGGAAATTTGGTTTGTTTTTTATATAGTCCCTTAATTTCTGTTTATCTGGAAATGTCGTAATTTCACTATCACATTTGAATGAAATTTTTGCAGGAGATATTGTTCTTGGCTAGCAATCTTTTTCTTTCAAGGTTTTTATATGTCATCCCATTGCCTTCTTGCCTGCATGGTTTCTGCCGAATAATCAGAGCTTAGTCTGATTGTTTCTCCTCTGTAAGTGACTTTTCTTTTTTTCTCAAGCTGCTCTCAGCAGCTTTTGTTTTAGCAAGTGTGATTATGATATGTCTTGGTGATTGTCTTTTGGCATCTGTCCTATAAGGGGTTCAGAGAGCTTCTTGGATGGTCGGCTTTTCATTTTTCATGATATTGGGGAAGTTTTCTGTCAGCAGTTCTTCAATGATCCTCTCTGTTTTCTGTTTTGTCCATTTGTTCTGGATCTCTGATCACTTATACATTTTTGCTTTGATTGTAACCCACATGATTCTCTGTGTTTCTTCATTTTTCTTCATTCTTTTTTCTGATTTTTCCTCTGAGTTGTATCCAAGTGTTTGTCTTCAATTTCACTGATCCTATCTACCATTGTTTCAAACCTGCTCTCAGCCCTTCTATGACACTGTCCATTTCTGAAATCTTGTTGTTTATCTTCTTGATTTCTAATTGTTGTTTTTGTATGATTTCTAGTTGTGAATTTTTTTTTGCCATTTTGTTCCTGTATTATTTTCCTGAATTCTTCCTTTTTTATCTGTACGTTCCATGAATTTTTCTGTGTTTTCCATGTATTTTGTCTATTTTTTCCTCATTTTTGTCTGCTTTTGCTTCAACTCTTGGATAGCTCTGAATACTAGAGATTTGAATTCCTTATCAGGTAGTTCTAGTGCCTTTTCTTCTACTGGAAAGTCATCTGGTGCTTTATTTTGGATGCCTACTGGAAAGATCCTGTCCTTTTTTTTTTTATGTTTTCATATTGTCTGTTGTCTTTGGAAAATTCAGTAGTTATTCCTCGTTTATTGATTGTAGATTTGTTTCGTCTTGCTTTTTTGTTTTATTTAGTTATGTCTGAGCAGGCAGGCTGTGCGTTCTTTGTTATTTGCTCATCTGTGGGCACAATAATTTTCACCTCCTTGTCCAATGGGCAGGGTCAGTCACTCAGCTATGGTGCAGCAGGGCAGGTCCAGCTGACAGGAGTTACTAGGATGGGTTGTTTGTGGCACGTACTAGGGCCAACAGGGCAGGCCAGGAATCAGTGCCGGGTAGGTCCGGAAGACTGTGTCTGTGCTGCTTGTTGGTGTGATGTTCAACAAACAGTGCAGGTAGGCAGGAAAGAGGGGGGAGATTGTGATGTGTTGAGCTAAGATGGGTATAGGAAAGAGGAGAGAGAAACAGGAGCCAAAACCAAACAACAACAACAACAAAAAGAGTTCTAAGGGAGCTTGCCTTTGGAGTGGAGAGATGAGAAACTGAGAAATGGAGAAAAACAAAAAGAAAATGGGTAAAAGAAAAAAATCAATACATAAAAATTAGGAAAATGAAAGAAAAACAAAGCCCCCCAGGGATCCCACCAGTGCAGCTGCAAAGACTAGGGAAGTGGCTGCCAGGCCGCAAAGTACAACCTGGCTAGAAGAGGTAGAGGTGTCACACGGCACCAGGTATTCAGGAGACAGGAAGAGAAGGTAAGTATAGAGAGATGAGAAACTGAGAAATGATGAAATACTAAAGGAAAAAAGAGAAAAAAGAAAACAAAAATAAATGCCCCCAGGGTTCCCACCGTGCAGTTGCACAGACTGGGGAAGTAGCTCCCAAGCCACACAGTACAGCCCAGCTAGAAGGGGCTCCCAAGTAGAGAAAAAAAAGAAAACAAACAAAATAAAACAGAACAAATCAAAACAAAACAAAAAGCCCTAGGGAACCCACCAGCATGGCGGCATGGGCTGGGAAGCAGTTCCACAGTCAAGTGGCATTTCATAGCCTTTCAAGATGAACCAAAGATGGCACACGGGGCCAGGTATTTGTGAGAAAGGAGAGGGAAGTGGTGAGAGGTATGGAAGAAAACAAAAGAAGCGGAAAAAAGCAACATCAGCAACAAACAAATGACACCCAGGGAGCTGGCCAGTGTGGGTATGTGGAATCCAAGCAGCACAGGGCTGAAGCTGGTGCCTCCCAGCCAAGAGGCTGTGGCCACAGGAAGCAGAGGAGGCCAAGTGGGGTTGAAGAAGGGTGGGGGATGGGAAAGCATATATTGCTGGTTACCAGTTTTTCTGTCTCCTGTTGGGAGCTCCATGAAACTGCTTTCCTGTAGTCCCTGTTTGCTGATCTCTGATGGGAGTCCAAGACAGCAAATCCATGCTGTATTAGCTGATAGGGGACCTCTGCTCATAACTCTCCTTGCTCTCTGTTCTCTGTCAGTGTCTTATTCCATTTGATGCTTAGATGAGTTCTTTATCTCTTCATTTGATATTTAAGGTTCCAGGGTTGATGTTTGTCTCTGTTTGACTTAGTTTTTCAGGCCTTTGCTGTGGAGGAACTGCATGGTGCTTCTGTCTATAGCACCATGTTGCCCAGAAGTCCTGCCAGTTTATTTTTTGTTATTAGGCGTTTATTTAGATCAATGATTTTCAAACTTTTCAACTATGTTCCAAAGTAAGAAATAAGCTTTATATCATGGCCAATTATGCACACACACAAATACTCACACACACACACACTCGCACATGCACACATGTACACTTTCACAAATATAATTAAAATAAAAGTTTCACAACACAGTACTTATTGGGATTATATATAAGATATTCTATTTTCTATTGTTTTCTAGTTATTTTTTATTACAATGGCCACAAACAGCTAAACTGGTTTCACTAGATACTAATGGGCCACTCCTCATAGTATGAACCATGCTGAAAACTTCTTCAAGCTTTAATTAAGAATTTTTATTACTAAATGAGGGATTATAGAAAACATGTTATATGATATATAATAGCGATATTAAAAATTCTTTTTCTGATTTAAAATTCCATGATTTTAAGACTAGCTCTCATTCCATTTCTTAAAATGTCTCTTTTATGAATTTGCTAACAGAAAGAAAACAACATCAACAGAGAATAACTTTCTGTGGTCCCAAATCTTCCCAAACTAATAATTCACTGCAGGGTTTATATGAATACAGCAGCTTGCAAACAGAGACAAAAATGATAATGAGAACTTGAAGGGTAGTATCACTCAAAGTCACAAGGAAATCCTCAGCTATTTAATACATTAACAATGATTTAGGATAAGAATCTATTCAGTTTTACTGATCCCAATACCAGAGAAAATCATTTTGAACTTAATATGTCTTCTCCATAGATAAAACTGTTTTCAGGAAATAAATGGCCTTCCAAATAAGGCCAGGTCACAATGAAATATAGGGTTCATGGGAAACAAGTCAACTGTAAGGCTTGGCATGACTTGAGAAGTAACAGGCACTTTCTTTTTCCCTTCATCTCATCATCCAGAACCTTTTTTCATATACCTGAGAGGTGATGGTATTTCTTTAATTTGAGGCATGTCTTTTGCAGTGCAACAGGTTTCTCTTTATATATGGCCTTTCTAGCCCTAGGTATGTAGTTCTGCCAAGATGATTTCCTAGGCCACTATTTTGCAAAGAGATTAGACAGTTTACTACGCAAATAAGGTGTGTAAAACCCTTGTGGGGATTGGTCAATTACTAAGCAAATTAGATGACTTTTGTCTACTGAGGGGATTGGTCTGTTTTGCCGTCCTTCTAGACTTATAAGAGCCATTCCACAGAAGTTGGAGGAGGGCCTCACTACTAGGAAAACCAGAAGCAGAGTGCTTTCTTTGGACTCAGGGTCCCTGCTCTGAGAACCTCTTAGACCTAGAAGACAGAGAGAGCTGTAACACGAGACTGCACAAGACAGCGCAAGACGGTATGAGTGGTGAGAACCAGGAAACCAGTGTGAGATGGCTGCAGTGGGCTTCCTCATCCATGGAGCAAGGCAGATGCAGTGGGCTGGCCAATCCATGGAGCCAGAGAGCTGAGTGCCTTCAGGCGAAAGGCTTACTGGAGGATTGGGGTGCCTCTGGGTACTTTACAGTGGAACCAACAGAGCTGTAGCACTTGCCTGAGTGGGGACCAGTGGCAAAGGCCCAAGCATGGCCTGAGAAGTAGCTGAGAGCTGTCTTTGTTGAAAGCTGTGCTCATTGGTGAACTGTGTCCTGGCTCTTGAGTTGTTCCTGTTACTTACAAGTTGATCCTGACCCTGAATTGTAGCTTTTTACTCTCCTAATAAACTCCAATTGTGATTATGGTCTGTGAGTTCTGTGTGGCCATTGCAACTAATTCTCAAACCTAGCAGAGAAGCAGAGAGTGTCGTGGGGAAGACGGCTGATGTCAGAATCGGTAAAAAAGTTGGAGAGTGGAGGTATGTTTGACTTCCACCTCATAGGAATCAGTTTTGTGCTGAAATGGTGATTTTCATTATTCACCCTCTTGAAGTTAGACGGCTTCTGACACTGCTACTAGCTTACACCTTTTTATCAAGGTTTTGAATACTTCTACTGGATGGCACATCTATTAACTCTGAAGGTAGGTGTAGTAAGCCTTTTGTAGTCGTGGTCACCTTATACTAATGCAACTGGTCTGTTAGGCACCAACAGTAGGTCTTGATGGAATGAGTAGTGGGTCTTGATGGCCAATAGGGAGTTTTTGCTCTCAAGATAATTACAGTACATGAAGTTAAATTTAAATTCTGAGCCAGATGACCTTTATTCTACTGTTGTAGACCCTGGAAAGACCTACCTACTATGCTCAGTTCCTTTCAGGCCTTGTAACATCAGCGATAACTGCCTGGGTATTCCACAGACTGGTCACTGTTACACAGTTGGAACATGATTGTGCATGTTTGATGCCTGATCATTTATCTGTGGATAATATAGCAAGTTGCCCCTAATGACATGACAAGATATTGTATCCAAAACCCAGATGACAAGAAAGAACTTGGTGGCTAGTTACGTGAGATTTTTGCAATAATTTAAGGTAATTTTGTTGGAATTTCAGGGTGCCACATTTAGGAGTATAAGGGAATTGACCAACTCCTACCCAAGATTTCCTGTGACCTAGAAGGACTTTAAGAGTTCCCGGGTGGTGCAAATATTTAAGTGCTCGACTACCAGCCAAAATGTTGGTGGTGTTCAAACCTACCCAGAGGTGCCTCGGAAGACAGGTCTGACGATCTGCTTCCAAATGGTCACAGTCTTGAAAACATTATGAAGCAGCTCTTCTCTGCACATTTGTGGTCTCCATGAGTCAGAATCAACTTGATGGCAAGAAATAACAGCACCAACAGAAGGACATCATATTGGACAAGAAGGATGCCATGGACACCAACCTGAGCATGTCTCCCAATTAGAATTTGGGAAATCAGAGGGGCTAATCTCAGTGAACCTTCCCCAGCCTGAGACCTTGTATTATCCTTTGATTAAAATGTACCCTTTAGACTTATAAAGTGTAATCTCTATGAAATTTATATGTTGGTTCATTTTCATCAAGACTCCACTCTTATCCTCTGTGAGACTAATACACTATCTAAAATACTATAAATCACTGATTAATTGGACTACAAGAAGGTATGCCTCCTGTCTGTTCTAAGGGAGTCAACAAGCTCAAACCTGTTATGAAAATGATGCTGCCTCAAAGAGCTCATACGGTTGGTAAGAAGACAGTCTCATAAAAAATGGGAAACTCCTATGTAGAGCAAGAAATCAAATGCAGCAAGAGAATAAAGATGGAGGTGAATGAATCTGGAACAAACATTAACAAAATTGTGCCCAAGACTGGCATAGGTACCAAGACTTTGTTGAGAAGTAATAGAAAAATTGGCATTTCCCATTGGGATGTTAATTATACCAGGTTTGCAATACTTGATTAACTTTGCTCTGTCTTTTCTCCCTCTCTCTTTGTCTCAGTAATTACAGATCCTAAAAGTTATTACCTCTGCACCTGCTTCAAATTAATGTAGATGTACTAAATAAAGATGTTTCAATTGGCTAAATCTCCAGGGTTTATCCTCAGACAGTCTCAGTCTTCAATGGGCCTGGAGCTATAGAAAATTATAGTATGGTAAATTCATATCTTGCTTGCACTGTCAGCAAGTCTTGCCTGAGCAGATTGCAGTTTCTGATAATTGCTTCATGAAAGAGTTGGATAGGATGACATTTTGCATATGTAAAGCTAAAATTAATTTAATCAAACCCAAACTGATGGAATAAATCAAACATTGAATTGACTAAATTGATTAATGCTGTTGACTGAGCGTATTGCAACCACACAAAATCCATGTGGTAGGATAGATACAGATCCTGAAATAATGAGCTGGCGTTCCCAAATTTACATAAGCAGTTGTAACCCACCGCCATCACCCTAAAATAGTAGTGGCATTGGAAATTGATAATAAAAAGGACAATAAGACATTTTCCACCTCCTTAAAATTCTATAGGCCTATAGAAATTTTAAAATCTAAGTGTTACCCTAGTACAAGCAGGAATGAGAGAAATCAGATATTCTACCACCAGAAACAAGTACAATGGCTTGCCTTTATTGGTTTGATTCAATGCAATGCACTGGAAACAGTATTGTTTCAAGTTGTTGTTGTTTAAATGATTGTGAATGGGTTTCTACACTTCTCTATATTGAATCAGTTATCAAAATATCATGAATGATACCTAATATGCAGCAAGAAAACACACTCCAAGAAAAAATTAGAAAATAGTGTCCTATATTGAAATTGGGGCTAGTTAGGTGAATTTTGAAGCCCTAATGGTGCAGCGGTTAATAGCTATGGCTGCTAACCAAAAGGTCCACAATTCAAATCCACTAGCCGCTCCTTGGAAACCCTGTGGGGCAGTTCTACTCTGTCCTATAGGGTTGCTATGAGTCGGAATTCACTCGACGGCAATGGGGTTGGTTTTGGTTTAGGTGACCTTTATGCATTGGCCATTTTGAATCAGACAATCATATGTTCTACTATGCAAGGAATGACAACTTGAAGAGGAATGGTGTTGCATTCATCATCAAAAAGAACATTTCAAATCTATCCTGAAGTACAATGCTGTCAGTGATAGGATAATATCCATACGCCTACAAAGAAGACAGGTTAATACGACTGTTATTCAAATTTACGCACCAATCTCTAAGGGCAAAGATGAAGAAATTGAAGATTTTTACCAACGTATGCAGTCTGAAACTGATCAAACATGCAATCAAGATACATTGATAATTACTGGCGATTAGAATGTGAAAGTCAGAAACAAAGAAGAATTGGGAGTTGGAAAATATGGCCTCAGTAATAGAAATAACACCGGAGATCTCATGATAGAATTTTACAAGACCAACAACTTCTTCATTGCAAATATCTTTTTTTTTACCAACATAAACTGTGACTATACATGTGGACCTTGTGAGATGGAACACACAGGAATAAATTCAACTACATCTATGGAAAGAAAAAATAGAAAAGCTCAATATCATTGGTAAGAACAAGGCCAGGGGCTGACTGTGGAGCAGACCATCAATAGCTCATATGCAAGTTCAGGTTGAAGTTGAAGAAAATTAAAACAAGTTCACAAGAGCCAAAGTACGACCTTGAGTATATCCCACCTGAATTTAGAGACCATCTCTAGAATAGATCTGACCACTGAACACTAATGACTGAAGACCAGATGAGTTGTGGGAAGACATCAAGGACATCATACATGAAAAAAGTAAGAGGTCATTAAAAAGACAAGAAAGAAAGAAAAGACCAAAGTGGATGTCAAAAGAAACTCTGAAACTTGCTCTTGAATGTAGAGTAGCTAAAGCAAAAGGAAGAAATGATGAAGTAAAACAGCTGAACAGAAGATTTCAAAGGGCAACTCAGGAAGACAAAGTAAAGTATTATAATGACATATGCAAAGACCTGGAGGTAGAAAACCAAAAGGGAAGAACACACTCAGCATTTCTCAAGCTGAAAGAATTGAAAATAAAGTTCAAGCCTCAAGTTGCAATATTGAAGAATTCTACAGGAAAAATATTAAACTATGCACGAAGCATCAAAAGAAGATGGAAGGAATACAGAGTCACTGTAACAAAAAGAATTGGTTGACTTTCAACAATTTCCGGAGGGAGCATATGATCAGGAACCGATGGTGTTGAAGGAAGATGTCCAAGCTGCACTGAAGGCACTGGGGAAAAACAAGGCTCCAATAATTGATGGAATACCAGTTGAGATGATTCAACAAACATATGCAGCACTGGAAGTCGTCACCTCTCTATGCCAAGAAATTTGGAAGAGAGCTACCTGGCCAGTTAACTGGAAGATGTCCATATTTGTACCCATTCCAAAGAAAGATGGTCCAATAATATATAGAACATCTAGAGAAAAGATCAGTGAGGAAATAGAGGACTTGAACAACACTATAAACCAACTAGACCTAGCAGACATATATAGAACACTATACCCAGCAACAGCAGAATAAGCATTCTTTTCCAGTGCACATGGAATGTTCTCAAGGAGAGACCATATGTTAGATCATAAAAGAAGGCTAAGTAAATTTAAAAAGATTGAAATCATAAAAGTATCTTCCATGACTGTAATAGAATGAAACTAGAAATCAATGACCGTAGGAAAACTGGAAAAATCACAAATATGTGAAAATTAACACACTCTTAACAACAAATGGGTCAAAGAATAAATCAAAAAGAAGTTTGAAATCACTTAGAGATAAATGAAAGCAAAAGCTCACATACCAAAACTTATGGGATATAGTGAAGGCAGTGCTGAGAAGGAAATTGTCAAAGGTTGTAGTTGTCCAATTTTTTAGTGACTTCTCTTACTGCAAAAACTGCCTTCCTACACATGTTTGGATGCCAACATTATGTTTCTTAGCTTGTGTTCAGGTAGTGTTTTGACAGAGATTACCTTGAATGCCAGGGAAAATAACTCCAACAAACCTTTCCCAGTCTTTGCAAATTGGTTTTGTGTCAGGGCCCTCTTTCAACACTTAAATCTTCCACTGAGTGTAGGAATCAGCCCAAGATTAAAGTGCAGAGTCTTCTCAGGTAAATTCTGATCATGCATCTTACCCTCGGTATGTGTGTGGCTTTCTCAATTCCCCTGTGTATGGCGGTTTTGAAAGTCTTTATTTCCGAAAGAAACATTTCCCTTAGTCTTAATTTCTGAAAGAAGCCTTTTCTTCAAGTCTTTAGCAGCATAGTGATTAAGAGCTATGGCTGCTAACCAAAAGGTTGGCAGTTCAAATCCACCAGCCGCTCCTTGGAAACCCTACAGGGTGGTTCTGCTCTGTCCTATAGGGTAGCTATGAGTTAGAATCGACTCCACAACAACAAGTTTTTTTATATGCCTTAATTGAGATTTTTAGCCTCAGGCTGCTATACACAGTTACAGCCTCAGTCATTAAATCATTTCCTGCTGCCCCTTAGTCCTACATAAGCTCTGAGACACGCTAAACTGAAATAAGTGCCTTACCGCAGTGCTTCAGGCAGCCTTCAGATAGGTTAGAACAAGCACACACAATAATTTGACTCTGTTGTCTTCCCACCAGGACTAGAGACCAGGCTCTCTCTCTTGGAATGCAGATCACTGCCACTTTAAGATGACCATGCTTATCCAGGGAGGGAGTAGGGCACAGGTGAGTAGAAAACCAAAGATTTCCTACCATATGTATGTTACATTTTTCTTTATTCAGGGTTTGTTTAGGTGCTGTGACCCTTTGACTTTGTTTCCAGAGTTTTGACAAAGTAGTTGCTACTGCTTCTTCTTTTGGTGATTTTGTGGGGCATGGGAGCATGTAACCGCTCATGCCACTATCTTGCTCTGGCTCCAGGATGTATTGTTTTAAGTCACTAAGTTTCAGAATGATTTGTTACATAGAACGAGATAACCAATATACATTGCGTCATGTATGTGGAGGACAATGGTTGTTCAGTGGTAGAATTCTCATCCTCCATGCAGGAGACCTGGGTTTGATTCCCAGTCAATGCACCTCATGTACAGCCACCATCCATGTGTCGGTGGTGGAGTGTGTATTGCTATGATGCTGAACAAGCTTCAGTGGTGCTTCTATTCTAAGATGAACTAGGAAGAAAGGCCTGGTGATCTACTTCCCAAAATCAGCCAATGAAATCCCTATGGGTCACAATGGTCCAATCCCCAACCTATTATGGGGATAACATAGGACAAGGCAGCATTTTGTTGTGTTGTACATGGGATATCCATGAGTTGGGGGCCAACTGGACAGCAGCTAACAACAACAACAGTATTATAACTCAATGAGTTAAGCAATGGACGGAAACACAGAAGTGTGATTGATTTGACTCAAAAAGAACGGTTGAAGTGATTCTGTGCCGGTTCTGAGTGTAGCCTTTAAAAGGACTGGCAACTTCTGTTTTAGTTTCTGGCAGCTCCAACCTGCTATGTAAGAAGTTTGATTACCTTGTTGACAAGACCAAGTGGGATACCCTGAGATGGAAGGAGGCTTAATTGAGTACAGCCTTCCCCAGTCTTGTCATGATGAGAGACATGCAAATGAAGTGGTCCTGGATCTCCCTTCCCAGCCAAGCCACAAGCTGAATACTGTCAAGTTACCCATGTGGGTGTAATTTGTAACAGAAAAATTGCATAGCTGATCCCTTCCTGAATTCATGAAATCACAAATTTCTGATATATAATAAAATTATTGTTTTAAATGACTAAGCTTAAAGATAGTTCATTGTGAATCAATAGACAGGTGAAACAATAAAATTTGGTAAATTTTGTTCTAGCCACCATGATGGTACAATTGAACAAAAATAATAGACTAAAGGGTTAATTTGTTTTAAAATGTATTTAAAAAGTTAGGTTATCAGATTTCTGAATATATGATACTCAAGAACTAAACTGTATGCTTGTAAGCTAGAGGGTATTCTCAATAGGTTAAAACTCATATGATTTTGTGTCATTTTAAACCCCTCTAGAGGACTCTGTTATATAATCTATAAACCTTGATATACTCCATCTTCCCATACTATTTCAGACTATATACCTCTCTAATCAGCATAATTATTACATGCAAACATTCAGTCAAAGTATAGCATATGGGAAAGAAAGAAATGGTCTATGTATTAATTAATTGAGAATACTTAACAAATTTTATTAAATTAGGGATGAAGTAGGATTTATTAGTAAATTAATAGAGAACTCAACTGAGTCAGGCCATGAAGTATGCCCACCCATCCTGCTACTTTAGTTAACTAAAAATTATAATATATTATCAGTAATTACATTGGAAAGATATAAAATTCGAGGCAGGAGATTAGAATATGGTAAATGCACTGAAAATTGTTGTTGGTTGCTGTCGAGTCTGTTCTGACTCATGGCAACCCAATGTGTGCAGAGTAGAATTGTTCCACAGGGTTTTCAGTGCCGTGACCTTTTGGAAGCAGATCGCCAGGCCTTACTTCCAAGGCACCTCTGAGTGGGTTTTAACTGCCAACCTTTTGGTTAGTTGTTCAGTGTTTAAACATCTGCATCACCCAGGAACTCCTCACTGAAAAGTATGCTTAGACAAATAAAAGTGTACTTTAACCTTAAAGCAAGAGTTTATTACCCATTGGTTTGTTAGTGTGTTTTTTAAACGCCACATATTTGTGTAATTTCCAGTTTCCTTCTTTTGGTGATTTCTAATTTTATTCCATTGTGATCAGAGAGGATACTTTGTATAATTTCATTGTTTTAATTTACTGAGACTTATTTAGTCTATCCTGGAGAAGGATCCATGTACACTGGAGAAGAATGTGTATTATGCTGATGTTGAGTGGAATATTTTATGTATCTCTGTAGGTCTAGTTAGTTTATAAAAAACCAAACCCATTGCCACCAAGTCGACTCCAACTCATAGTGACCCTACAGGACAGTGTAGAACTGCTGCCCCATAGAATTTCCAAGGAGCGACTGATGCATTAGAACTGCCGGCCTTTTGGTTAGAAGCCAAGCTCTTAACCATTGAGCCACCAAGTTTCCAGTTAGTTCATAGTGTTGTTCAAATCAATCCTCTATTTATCTACTGATCTTCTGTCTAGATGTTCTATCCATTATTGAAACGGTGTATTGAAATCTTTAACTATTGTTCTGGAACTATTTCTCCTTTCAATTCTTTTGGTGTTTGCTTCATGTATTTTGGAGCTTTGATATTAGGTGCATATATATTTATAATTGTTATATAGTCTTGATGAATTGTCTCTTTTATCATAATATGGTGCCCTTATTTGTCTCTTGTAACAGATTTTTGACTTAGTCTTTTTTTTCTGATATTAATATAGCCCCTTCTCTGTTTTTGTTACTATTTGCATAGAATATTTTTTCCATCCTTTCAGTTTCAACATTAGTGTCCTTGGGTCTAAATTATATCTCTTGTAGACTGCAGATACATGGATCACGGCTTTTTAAAAATCCATTCTGCCAATCTCTACCTTTTGATTGGAGAGTTTGGTTTGTTTATGTTTAAAGTAATAAATGATAACAAAGGACTTACTTTTGTATGACATTTTGCATTGTACACCCACTCCTCACTTATCAACATGGTTAGGTTCCAAAGACTGGGTCATTATGTGAAAATCAGTGTTATATGAAAATGGAGGATAACCACATCAGATCACAAAATGGAGGATGACTACATCATTACATAACTGCCAAATCACATCATTACCTAACTGCCAGATTACAGCATTACATAAGTGCCAAACCACTGAATATCATGGCCCAACCAAATTGACACATAACCTTAACCTTCAGAGCCAGAGTTGCCTCGCAGTTCAGCATTCGTTACTGCCAGACATATGATGCTAATGCTCAAAATAGTCGGATAGCAGACGTTTTACTATTGTCATAAATGCAGTATGTTGGGTAAGAAGATAGTCAATAAATGAGGAATAGGTGTATTTTGTGTGTGTGTCTTATACCTTTTTTGTCCTTCATTTCCTCCAATACTGATTTCTTTGATGTTTAGCTGATATTTTGTGGGGAACAATTTGATTCTCTTCACATATTCTTTTGTGTATATTTTTGGATATTTTCTTTGTGTTTACCATAGGAATTGCATTTAATATCCTAACATTCTAACAATCTTTTAAAATTGATAGCAAGTTAATATTGACATACAAAAGCTCCTCTATACCACTCCTTCCACCTTTATGTTGTTGTTATTACCAACTGCATCTTTATACCTTATTAGCTCAAGAAGATAAATTTATAATTCTATAATTCTTTTTATGCATTTTTAAATCATGTAGGGCACAACATCAAAGTTACAAACCAAAACGCCATAAAATTGGCCTTTATATTTACCCATGAAATTTCCTTTAGTGGAGATTGTTTTCTTTTCTTTGTACCACTTTGAGCTGCTGTCTAATGTCCTTTCATTTCAGTCTGAAAGACTCCCTTTAGCTTTTCTTAAAGGACAGATCTGGTTGTAATGAACTCTCTCACCGTTTGTTTATCTGGAAATGTTTTAATTTCTCCCCTATTTTTGAAGGATCGTTTTGCCAGATATAGAATTATTGATTGACAGTTTTTTCCTTCAGCACTTTAAATATGTCATTCCACTGCCTTCTGACCTCCAAGGTTTGTGAGGACAAAAAGGCACTTAATCTTACTGAGGACCTCTTTTATGTGACAATCCACTTCTCTCTTGTTGCTTTTAGGATTCTTTCTTTATCTTTAGTTCTCAAGAGCTGAATATAAAGTGCCTCAGTGTGGATCTCTTTGGGTTTATTCCTACTTGGAGTTAGTTTTCTTGGATTTGTAGATTTATGTCTTTCATCAAATCCCAAAAGTTTTCTGCCATAATTTCTTAAATTATTTTTTATGCACCTTACATCCTCTCTTCTCCTGTGATTCGTATGAGGCATATGCTTGTTCACTTGATGGTGTCCCACAATTCCATTAGACTTTGCTTAGTTTCCTTTATCCTTTTCCCTTGTTTTTCTTCAGACCCAATAATTTTGATTGCTTTATCCTCTAATTACCTGGTTATTTTTTCTGCCAGCTCAAATCTCCTGTTGAGTCACTCCACTGAATTTTTCATTTCAGCTATTTTATTTTTTGGCTCCAATAATTCTATTTAGTTCTTTTTTTATATAGTTTCTATCTCTTTATTGAAATTCTCATTTTGTTTCTGCATCATTTTTCTCATTTCTTTAGTTCATTGTCTGTGTTTTCCTTTAGGTCTTTGAGCATATTTAACATTGCTGTTTTAATTTCTTCTAATCTGTCCATTAGCTGGGTTTTCACAGGGTCAATTTCTGTCACTTTGTTTTTCTCTTCTGATTAAGCCATCTTTTCCTGTTCCTTTGTATGTTTTGTGACTTTTTTGTTGTTGAAACAGGGACATTTGAGTATTATAATGTGGTAACTCTGGAACTCATATTCTTCACCTTCCCCTTTTGATTATTGAAGGCTGTAATTAATAGTCCATTTGCACAATGACTCCTCCCCCAATTATTTTTTCAATGACTTCCCTCCAAAATGTGGGTGGACACAGGACTCTGTTCTATAGCCCATGCTCAACTACTGTTTCTAAAGAAATTGCTTTATAGTCCAGGGAAATAAGAAGCAAAAGACAGAAAATATCTAATTCTCCCACTCCTCAGGGATTTCTGTTTTTACTTAATAAAGGCTACAGTTTAGTGTTTGTTTAGTGACTTTTCCAAGCTATTTTTCCAAGTGTGTATTTCAATTCTGTTACCTCTGCAGTCAGTCAGTGGCCTGATAGATTTCACCAAAAAAAAAAAAAGGAAGAAAAAGATAAAGGAAAAAAGTCATTCTGGTCCTTGAAATTGCTGCTGCTGGGAGAAGCCACTACTGCTGGAGGGCAATGCAGTTACATTTGTCTGCTCCTGTCTTTCAGAACACCACCAGATAAATCTATCTGTGCAAACTGTGCAATCACAGATCTTTGGAGGACAATGTCCCCACTGCCCACCCTGGCACGGGCCAGCTGCTCTTGGAGCATGGGTTACCATCCCCACCACTGCAGCAGGGCTGAGGAATGAAGCATGGTAGTTGGTTGGCACACAAGGCTCAACTACAGAAAGTCAGCAGCCTGTCCCTTAATCAAGCACTCCCCTGTTTGGTTTAAGTGTCTAATTTGGTTCAAGAATTCCAAAATAGTTGGTTTTAATTGTTCCTTCTTGTTCTATTGCTGTGTTGGTAGAGTGACTGACCTCTAGATATTCCTAATCTGCTATTTCGCCAGGCAACTCAATTTTTTAGATCTTTTTTTTAACTTATAGATTTTTATCCAGCTTTTATAGTTGTTTGTGGTGGGAGAGTTTATTTGATACACACTACTCTGTCATTGTCAGAACCCAAAATAAAAGCATTATTATCCCCCCAATAAGGTACTGTTATACACATACCAGAAGAGCTAAAAGTTAAAGATTGACAGTTCAAAATGTTGGTGAATATGTCACACAGTAAGTAATGCTAGTGGGAGTGTAAATTGGTAAACCACTTTGGGAAACAATTTGTCATATTATATAATGTGGAAAGTATGTCTACCCTAGTACTCAGAAAATCCACTTCTAGCTACATATTCAAATTAATTTACATGAATGCCAAAATACATGAATAAAGTGTTGATAGAAAATTTATATACAGTCTGACAGCAGTGGAAGCAACCCAAATAGCCATAAAAATAGACTGGTTAAATAAATGAATAGTTAAATAAATGAAAAGGCACAAGCTAAAGCTACACGTCATGCCATAGATGATTCTCACAGACATAGCTTTTCAATAAGAGCTAGACACAAAATAACACAGACAGTATGATTTAATTAATATAAACTTCAAAAACAGATGAAACTAATCTATGGTTTTAGATATCAGGATAGTAGACACTTTTAGGAAAGAATGAATTGCTATTGGTATAGGTCAAGAGGGTGGTTTATGGGATTCTGTTGTTGTTCTACTTCTTTATCTGGATAATGGTTAAATCAGTGTAGTCATTTTTGATAACTCATTTAAGTGTACAAGTATTTTTTTTGTGCTTTTATGTATACATGCATGTATGTTTTATGGGTTGAATTGTGTCCCCAAAAATATGTATTGGAAATCCTGTACCTGTGGCTGTGATCCTATTTGAAAATAGGGAGTTTCTTTTGTTATGTTAACAAGGCCATAACAGGAGGGTAGGTCCTAAACCAAATCACTTCTGAGTTATATAAAGAGCAGAATAGAAACAGAGACACACACAGGGGGTAAACAGACAGCAAGAAATGCCAAGGAACTACAAGGAACTCCCAGGGCTATCAACAACGGAGGACCTTCCCCTTCAGATACCCTGATTTGGACTTCTAGCCTCCTAAACTGTGAGACAATAAATTTCTATTATTTAAAGCCACCACTTTGTGGTATCTTTTGTTATGACAGCACTAGCAACTATGACAGAATTTGGTACCAGAGAGTGGCAGTGTTGCTATAACAAATACCTAAGATGTGGAAGTAGTTTTGGAATTGGGTATTGGATAGAGGCTACAGGAATTCTGATGCACTTAATAGAAAGAGCCAAGATCACCTTGAAGAGACTGTTGAGACTGTTTATGGAATTATGGACATTAAAGTAATTCTGATGAGGACTGAGAAAGAATTGAGAGCTATGGGGAAAGCTTCTATTGTTATGAACAGAATGTTGCTAGAAATGAGGATGTTAAATGTGCTTCTGGTGAGAATTTGAAAAGAAATGATGAACATGTTATTGGATGCTGGAGGATAGATGACCGTAGTTAAAAGTGGTAAAGAACGTGACTGAATTATGTTTCAGTGTTTTGTGGAAAGTGAAACTTGTAGCTAATGAACTTGGATATTTAACTGATGAAACTTCTAAGCAAGATCTTAAAGGGGGAGGGTGGCTTTTCCTTGCCACTTATGTAAAATGTGGGAGAAAAGAGATTGATTTAGAAATGAACCGTGCCAAAAAAAAAAAAAAAGAACTATTTTCCTCCACACTTAAACACAAAGCCAACTGGTTTAATTGCAATGAATATCCAAATGAAGTTAAAGATTCATTATTTTTAGCACAATTAATAATGTCTACCTTTGTCTCAGCTATAATTTAATGAAACCTACACATTTCATCAATAGTGTCAGTAACTTTTCCCATTTTACTCATTTTAATGCAAAAAGGAAAACTGATTAAAAATATTCACATGAATATACAAACAAAGCTATAGCCAAAGATGGTGGCATTGACAAGACAAAACTGGAACTTGGTGGAGAATATAATGATGAAATTCTTCACAGTTTTTGACTGACATATAAAAATTCAAATTTGATATATAAATAGGAATATGATGACTTGACATGAAGCATAGACATAGCTGTGTAAAAGCTGAATAATTGAACACAGAACTATACTTTGTCAACCAAATACTAAATTAGAAAAGAAACAAGAATCTAGGTAAAAATTATTCAAGATATGAAAATGGGTAATAAAACCAGTTAAACATGGGAATTAAGTCTAAATAATTGCTTTAACTAGGATTGCAAAACTTAGTTTCAATGTAATAACCCTTGAAAGATATGTGGGAAACCTTAAAAAAAACAGTGGCTATAACAGCAATAAAAATAATATGATTCTAAAATCTATGTTACAGAAACAAAAAATGCAACAGCCTGGGGATCAAAGAGAGGAAGTATAATACACTAATGTCTTAAATTTTCAGAGTGCATACTTTTTCATTATTGATGTTGCAAAAGTTGGTTTTGAAACTTTCCCCTAGAGAATCACCATTATTCTTTTTTATAGGTTTAAAGGTTTAAACCGATGTTTGAAGTGGGTATAAAACAAAATTGGTACAAGTATTAATGGCATAAAACATGCATATTCAGCTCAATCTCTCCCAGCTTACTCCATGGCCAACAACCAGAGCTACTGTGGTGTAGTGGTCAAGAGCTAAGCCTGGAGGTGGGGCCAAGATGACAGAGTAGTCAAATGCTTCCAATGGACCTTCTTACAACAAAGACCCAAAAACACAAGTGAATCAATTATATATGACAATCTAGGAGCCCTGAACATCTAAGGCAAAGTTGTGGAACCAGACTGAGTGGCTGGGGGACGGAGAGACAGTTCGGACGCAGGGAGGAGTTGCCAGACCTGACCCAGTGAAAGCCTGAGCCCTTCAGGGCTGAGCAGCTCTTGGGTCAGCAGTGAGGCAAGCAAGCAGCAGTGCTCAGGAGGAGTATTTTACACACCAGGAGAGACCCAGTGCCAGAGAGTCTACTAAGCCACCCAGAACCAGTGAGAAGCAGCCCTAGATAAGTACTTGCATACGGCCTCCCGCGTGGATCAAAAACACCCCCTTTGGGAAAAACCTCTCTCCCATTTACCTCCCCACTCCCTGCTCTGCACTGGATCCCGGACTGGCTTCAGCAATCGCCGAGTCCCCTGGGCCAGAAGTAAGACCCATCACACTCCCTGAGCCGTTCTCCCTACCTTGAAGAGTGAACAAATTAAACAGGGGAAAAAATAAATTGCCGGCTCTCCTAAGCCAGGAAACCAGGGTAGGCACAGCTCCTTTGCCTAGGCAGAGGCATAAGGGATCCACAGATGTTGAGTGCCTTTCCCCCTGCAGAGACTTGTGTAGGCCCATTTCAATAGCACAGGCCCTCATTACCGCATTACAACAGGGTATATATACATGAAGTTTAACTTCAACTGTTTGAGCTGTAAAGTGGCAGGTTTGTGATATTTGGCACCGTTCTGCCCATTAAGCAGAGTCTTCATCTATCCACATCAGGGGCCTGAGGACTGGTAGCTCCACCCATGCCACCTAGCCACTGCGATAGTGGTCCAAGAATAAGAGGTGCTCCCCAGTCCTTACAGCCAACATCATTGGGTGCTCAGAGTCCAGTTGTAAAACTCCCCTACCTAACTGCTCTAGGGAACACAGACATGCCTTCTTCCTGGACACTTGGGGGCAGCTGTCAGCCCTCTGCCTTGCTCAGAGTGTGTCCCCCTCCTATAGTCAGATGTCTGTGTCTACACCAATCACCTATGCTTGTCTAGGACTGTAGGTGAGAGCTTACACCACACACTTGGTGGCTATCTACCTGGGCACCTGAGCTGAATCCATACAGGAGGAGTGGGCAGACTCCTGAGCTCACATACCTAGTAACAGATCTAACCATCTGGTGACAGGACATTAGAGCTTCAAAGGTGGCAATAATCAAACTAGCTCATATGAGCAGCCTATTTGGGCATATCAAAACAAAACAAGAAGCTAGGACACAGTAAGCAAACATAAAATAAATAAATATAAGAACTTATTGATGGCCCTGAGAAAACAGTCAATATCGAATCACATAAAGAGGCAGTCCATGATGGCTTCAGCAAGCTGCCAAAAGAAAGAATCTAGAAATTTTCCAGAGAAGGAAAATTCTTGAAATTACCAGAGGCAGAATACAAAACATTAATATACAGAATTCTTCAAGAAATTAGGAAGGACATTAATCAAAATGCAGAACACACAACAGAGGAAATTAAAAAGATTAGAGAAGAGCATAGTGACAAATTTAACAGGCTGCAAGAATCCTTAGAGAGACAACAATCAGAAATGCAGAAGATTAACAATAAAATTTCAGAATTAGACAACTCAATAGAAAGTCATAGGAACAGAATTGAGGTAATGGAAGTCAGAATTAGTGAGATCAAAGATAAAGCACTTGACACCAACTTATTTGAGGAAAAATTACATAAAAGGATTTTAAAAAATGAAGAAACCCTAAGAATTACGGTGGGATTCTATCAAGAGGAATAACCTATGAGTGATTGGAGTACCAGAACGGGGGGGATAACAGAAAATACAGAGAGAATTGTTGAAGATTTGTTGGCAGAAAACTTCCCTGATATCATGAAAGATGACAAGATATCTATCCAAGATGCTTATCAAACCCCACATAAGGTAGATCCTGAAAGAAAGTCACCAAGATATATTATAATCAAACTTGCCAAAACCGAAGATAAAGAGAGAATTTTAAGAGTGGCTAGGGTTAAACGAAAAGTCATCTACAAAGGAGAGTCAATAAGAATAAGCTTGGACTACTCAGCAGAAACCATGCAGGCAAGAAGGCAATGGTATGACATATCTAAAGTTGTGAAGGAGAAAAGCTGCCAGCCAAGAACTATATATCCAGCAAAAGTGTCTCTCAAATATGATGGAAAAGTTAGGGCATTTCCAGATAAACAAAAGTTTAGGGAACTTTCAAAAACCAAATCAAAATTACAAGAAATACTAAAGGGAGTCCTCCAGTTAGAAAATCAGTAATAACAGATAACAACACAAGACTAGAACGCTGGACAGAGCAACCAGATATCAATCCAGATAAGGAAGTCACAAAAATGAATCTAAGTTAAAACACTGAAAATAGGGAAACAGATGTCAATATGTAAAAGATGACAACATTAAAACAAAAGAGAGGGACTTAAGAAATGTAGACATAGATTTTGCATATGGAGAGGAAGTCAAGGTGATATAAAGAAGGAAAAGACTGGTATAAACTTAGAAAAACAGAGGTAAATATTAAGGTAACCACAAAGGAAACTAACAATCTTACAAGTCAAAATAAAAAACTAGCAAAATATAAAGACTCAGCAAACACAAAATCAACAACAAGGAAGCAGATGAAAAGAAAATGCATAATGAAAAACGACTCAGCACAGAAAATTAAGTGGAATAAAGAAACTGTGAACAACACACAAAAAATTACATCAAAATGACAGCTCTAAACTCATACCTATCAATAATTATGCTGAATGAAAATGGACTAAATGCACCAATAAAGAGACAGAGAGTGGCAACTTGGATAAAAAAAAAAACACGATCCGTCTATACGTTGCCTACAAGAGACATACCCTAGACTTAAAGACACAAACAAACTAAAACTCAAAGGATGGGAAAAAATATATCAAGCAAACAACACTCA
>NW_004444118.1:2866689-2868199 GCF_000243295.1 Trichechus manatus latirostris | reverse complement strand
CCACATGATCTTATCAATCGATGCAGAAAAGGCATTTGACAAAGTCCAACACCCACTCATGATAAAAACGCTCAACAAAATAGGAATAGAAGGGAAATTCCTCAATATAATTAAGGGCATTTATGTAAAGCCGACAGCCAACATCATCCTAAATGAAGAAACTTTGAAAGCTTTCCCCTTGAGAACGGAAACCAGACAAGGGTGCCCTTTATCACCACTCTTATTCAACATTGTGCTGGAGGTTCTAGCCAGAGCAATTAGACTAGAAAAAGAAATAAAGGGCATCCAAATTGGTAAAGAAGAAGTCAAAGTATCTCTATTTGCAGATGACATGATCTTATACATAGAAAATCCCAAAGAATCCACAAGAAAACTCCTGGAACTAATAGAAGATTTCAGCAAAGTTTAAGGATACAAGATAAACATACAAAAATCAATTGGATTCCTTTACACCAACAAAGAGAACCTGGAAGAGGAAATCGCCAGATCAATACCATTTACAATATCCCTCAAAAAGATAAAATACTTAGGAATAAATCTAACCAGAGACATAAAAGACCTATACAATGAAAACTATAAGACACTACTGCAAGAAATGAAAAGAGACCTGCAGAAGTGGAAAAACATACCTTGCTCACAGATAGGAAGACTCAACATAGTGAAAATGTCAGTTCTACCCAAATGCAATCCCAATCCAAATTCCACTGGCATTTTTATGAGATGGAGAAACAAATCACTAACTTTATATGGAAAGAGAAGGGGCCCCAAATAAGTAATGCATTACTCAAGAAGAACAAAGTGGGAGGCCTCACACTACCTGATTTTAGAACCTTTTATACCACCACGGTAGTCATAACAGCCTGGTACTTGTAGAACAACAG
Source organism: Trichechus manatus latirostris (assembly GCF_000243295.1). Classification (NCBI taxonomy): domain Eukaryota; kingdom Metazoa; phylum Chordata; class Mammalia; order Sirenia; family Trichechidae; genus Trichechus; species Trichechus manatus. Next base: position 2,867,318 of record NW_004444118.1, on the reverse strand, counting down.
ATACACAGCCTGGTACTGGTGCAACAACAAATACAATGGAACAGAATTGAGAATCCAGACATAAATTCATCCACCTATGAGCAGCTGATATTTGATAAAGGCCCAAAGTCCGTTAATTGGGGAAAAGACAGTCTCTTTAACAAATGGTACTGGCATAACTGGATATCCATCTGCAAAAAACTGAAACGAGACCCATACCTCCCACCATGCACAAAAACTAACTCAAAATGGATCAAAGGCTTAAATATAAAATCAAAAATGACAAAAATCATGGAAGAAAAAATAGGGACAATGCTAAGAGCCCTAATACATGGCATAAACACAATAGGAACCATAACTAACAATGCACAAGCACAAGAAGAAAGACTAGATAATTGGGAGCTCCTAAAAATCAAACACTTATGCTCATCAAAAGACTTCACCAAAAGAGTCAAAAGACAACCTACAAACTGGGAAAAATTTTTTGGCTAGGACTAATCCGATCAGCGTCTAATCTCTAAAATCTACAAGATACTGCAAAACCTCAACAACAAAAGGACAAATAACCCAATTAAAAAATGGGCAAAGGATATGAACAGGCACTTCACCAAAGAAGATATTCAGGTGGCTAACAGACACATGAGGAAAAG
>NW_004444118.1:2858183-2866589 GCF_000243295.1 Trichechus manatus latirostris | reverse complement strand
ATAGAAGTACCATACGATCCAGCTATCCCGCTCCTTGGAATATATCCTAGAGAAATGAGAGCCGTCACACGAATAGATATATGCACACCTATGTTCATTGCAGCACTGTTCACAATAGCAAAAAGATGGAAACAACTTAGGTGCCCATCAATGGACGAATGGATAAACAAATTATGGTATATCCACACAACAGAATACTATGCAACAATAAAGAACAACAATGAAGCCGTGAAACATAACATGGAGGAAGCTGGAGGTCATTATGCTGAGTGAATTTAATCAGTCACAGAAGGACAAATATTGAGTAAGACCACTATTATAAGAACTCAAGAAAAGGTTTAAACACAGAAGACAACATTCTTTGATGGAAACTCTATGGGGCAGTTCTTCTCTGTCCTATAGGGTCGCTATGAATCAGAGTCGATGTGACAGCAATTAGTTCGTGGTTTAATATGTCTCAGACTGTGTAGTAATTACTTTAGAATCATTGGCTCATTTAACCTTAAGAGCAACAATAAAGCCAATATAAGCCTAGGCCAACTCATTGCCATGTCTCTTGTTGAGTCAGATACGGGACAGTCTAAGGCTGAGGAGAGAGGAGGCAAGAAACAGGTTACCTTTATTGCAGAGTAAAGTTTTTGTAGGTCCAGGAGGGTGAAGTAAGAGTTGAAGTACTTGTTATGGATTGAATTGTGTCCCCTAAAAATGTGTGTCTACTTGGTTAGACCATGATTTCCAGTATTGTGCAATTGTCCATCATTTTTTCATCTGATGTGATTTTCCTGTGTGTTGTAAATCTTACCTCTGTGATGTTAATGAGGCAGGATTGGAGGCAGTTATGTTAAAGAGGCAGAACTCAATCTGCAAGATTAGATTGTATCTTGAGTCAATCTCTTTTGAGATATAAAAGAGAAAAGTAAGCAGAGAGATGAGGAAACCTCATGCCACCAAGAAAGCAGCACCGGGAGCAAAGCACATCCTTTGGAACTGGGGTTCCCGTGCTGAGAAGTTCCTAGACCAGGGAAAGATTGATGACAAGAACATTTCCCCAGAGCTGACAGAGAGAGAATGCCTTTTCCCAGAGCTAGCACCCTGAATTCAGACTCCTAGCCTACTAGACTGTAAGAGAATAAACCCCTGTTAAAGCCAATCACTTGTGGTATTTCTGTTATAGAAGCACTAGATAATTAAGACAGTAACTATATACCATAAATTCAAGATGTGTGGTAAAGTAACAGGATTATGCCCTAGCTGAGAGAGACAAAAGGTGGGAGATACATAAGAGGACAGAGTGCATGAAGTTGGAAACATAGGGAGTAACATAAGACAAAGCATGTGTTTAGGATACCATCAAATTATAGTGTTCAAATACAATTGGGGAAATTTTTCATAAGATTTTTCGTTTTTCATATTTTTCTAATTTTCCTTCATTACCATTGAAGTAATTGCTGAGGACTACCTAGAATAGCATTGGGCTACCTTACTTGTATCTGAATGTTTGATATAATTTTATTTTGAAGTACTTACATGAAAAGCACGAAAATGTGTTCAGTACCTGGAACACCTGAAGGTTTTAATCTGGCCCCATGCTGCACATAACTCTTGCTACTGCCCTTCTTCTATCCCCCAGGTTTGTGTAAGAAGAGTAGCATTCAAGTAAAGGTGAACCAAATACTATTCCACTGTTGGGTCTTAAGAGCAAAAACTAACAAAAAATTAATAGTCCTTTAACCCAAAGTCATAGCCTTCTGAATCATATGAACCTTCCTGAACACACTAAAATCCTCATTTTAATTGCTGTAATTCAGAGGTTGCATGTTCCGGGAGAGGTCATAGCCCTCACATTGTCTATATTTCCTCATTCTTTCCAAATTTGCTTCCCCTTCATGCTTACTTTCTCCTTCCCTTGCTAGTCCTAGAGACTGTAGCCAGGAAAAAAGGACAAGAGAAGGAAGAAGAGCATGGCAAGAGGTGAAAAGTCAACCACAAATTCTCGTGAATAATAAACTCAGCATTTCCTCTCATGTTAGTTTTGCTGATTCCAGAAGGACTTGCCTGGTAGTCCTGCTGACACACATTTTCTGCTATCTCCCTTTGCCTTCCTCCATGTTCTGCTTTCCCAGATCTTTCTTAATTAGTCACTTATGTTTCTTCTTTCAGACATGACTTTGGGCATAACATGGGTGGTGCATTTCTTAAAACATTACATAACTAAAACCTTTTGCTGTCCTTGCAACAAATTAGTTGAGTACAACTATTGGGTCATAAAAATTTTCTTTCAGCAATCCATAACTATATCTCCATTGTCACCTGTTGCAGAAAATAAGTGTGAGGCCAGAGTTGTTTTGTTTCTTTAGATTATAGGTTACCTATTTTTAAAATTTATGTTAATCAGAACCTCTCTTTAACTTCATACTTAAAATATATTTCAAATAATGTGTAAGTGAAAGCGTCTTTTCATTATTTACTTCCCAATTCAATGAATCCTTTTAATCTACATATTCAGTTTGTCTTTCTCCAGTTAGTAAATTTTGGTATTCTGATTTTATGTTTGATTATTTCTTTTAATCTCATTTATTGTGATTTCTACTTAGGGAACATCTCTCTTTTTAAATTTGTCTTCCTAGTCTCTGTTCCCTATAAATCATTTTTGTCTTTCTCCTCAAGAGTTTGAAGAGTTTCTCAGATTTATCTTCTTCTCATAAACTTATTTTTTCTGTACTGTCAAATATGTTCTTTACTTCTTTCAATACAGATTTTGTTTTTTTTTACATTCTTAGTGTTCTACAAGCCTTTCTAATGTTACCAAGCCCCCATTCCACCTCTCAGTATTATAATTTTATATCGTCTTGCTCTCTTCCCATATTTGTTTTCTCATGTCTCATAAAGGCCATGACATCTGGAAACTTACTGAGGGTGCCAAAACACCTTTTTTTTCTTTTTTTCCCACTCCTTCTCCTCAGGCATTGATTTTCCTCTGAGCCTTCATGTAAACATTCCCAGGTTTAGCCAGTATTTCTTCACAAATGTAATAATAGTTTTTGTTATTTTTCATTCAGTAGACAAGGCATTTGTTTGCTTGGTTTTTTTTTTGTTTTTGTTTTTTGGCCCCACACGTTTCCTTCTCATATCTGTAGTTGGAGGACAGTTTGGTGAGTACTTCTTCTGGTGCAATCCCACTTTTAGAGGATATCCTTTTACTTTAGCACAGCTGGATTTAAGTAGAATGCCATCCTACATTTACTGTCTGGTTTTTGACATGTTTAATTTATGGGATATTTTGACAATTACAATTTATTCTCTCATCTAGGGCTTACAGGGATGAAGTCACATGCCAATTCATTTTCTACTCCTGATCTATTGTTCTTCACATCATATTCCTCAAAATGATATGTAATATTTGTATTGATTGGAAAGGGAAAAGAAAGATCACACTTGTTTTTTCAGGAACAGAGAATAGAATGATTGCTTTCCAGTTTTCCAAGGTACAGATGATTAGAGACCTTTTATTTCTTAGTTAGAGATAGAGAATAGGAAAAGAATAAAGTATTAAAAAGACAATTATAAAAATAATAATAAAATAGAAGATTGTTACTTGCAGCAGGCATGACCCCACCCACCTAATCCCAGCACATATAATTGGATAAGAAAGGGACCAGATAACAGAATTTTAGCAACCAACATCATATGAGCTGAAGTTCACGTCTAAACAGCAAATCTTAACAGATGTTCATAAAAGTAAAACTCTTCATCCCACTATCCCTATTTTTTTAAATCTCAACCCAATTCCCAGATCAATTCACCTCTCATCACCATGAAACATTATTAGGAGAAAAGGAAGGAGGCTGATCATATCACCCATGCACAAACAAAGATGTTTGCTTTTAAAACATATTATCAAAAGTCTTACTTTATTCTTACGGACTCTTGTTAACTTGTGACACAGAAAACGTGCTTACAAGCACTAGATAGTTCTGGGCAGTCCTAATATCTCGAGACCAAGGATGTGTGGTGTCCATTCATACAAGTTCTTTCCAGTGTCCGGCACCATCAGTAAGACAACCGCAAAACTTGCATAAGTCTTGGGTTCACCAGCCCCTGTGGCTACGTGAATTAAGAGAAACCTCTGTCCTGACCCACGGACTTGGGACGTTCCAGCCTCTACAACTGCGTGAGCCATTTCCTTGATATAAATCTCTCTTTCTCTCTCTATATATATTTATACACTTTACTGGTTTTGCTTCTCTAGAGGACCCAGCCCAAGACAACAATAAAAACAACAATAATGATAGTAACATAATAGCTAACTTTTCTTTAGTGTTAACTATATGCCAGATCAACATCACCACCAACCCTCTGTTCCAATCTCCACTGCTACCTCTGCCCGCTTAGATGATATCAAACAGTTCCCTTTTTTGAAAGTGGAAACTACTTTAATAATTGTTTTATTAATTTATGTCAACAATAGAAATTGTAATATCCTATTACTTCATTTAATGATGTGAATATCTTTTTACCACTGTAATAAATTCCGTGATTTGCTGACCAGTAGTTAGAAAAATTGCATTATACTAAATTTCCTCCAGTGTAATAAAATGTTAGAGTTCAAAAAGATAAGATCTATTTCTGTAGTTTTCAGACTCAAGTGCCTGTGTCTCTGGTGGTACATGGAGACTTTGTAAAGATTGTACTAGCAAGGATAGTTTAAAGGGAATCAATGTCCAGATCTTCAACTGCACATGTACTATACTAATATTTCTCCATTCCAAACTCCCCGGTCGCAATTACTCTTCTTTAAATAATGAAGGTAGATCTTTTGTCTTCCTCAAATTTTTTTATGGTGCACTCTTTTAATACATCTTTGGAGTGTAGAAAACTCCAGTGTTACAATTAAAATGAGACACTGGTACATATTTAGACAGGGAATTACTTTAATGATAAGTTGACAAATACATGTGAAAGTTAAAAAGTTTCTATTTCCTTGCTTTCAAGAAAGTTAAAGGAATATCTATTAGAGTGGTTAGGTGATTGACCATTAATAATAATTGTTGATAATAGTATATGATTTTTGACACAACTCAAAAGGAACTCATAAATTGAATAGCATTGCTGTAACAAAATTTCTCTATTTCTGTCTCCATTGTTTATGTGAACAAGATTTCTCAGCAACTTGATCCATAAAGAAATTATGATGCAAGTTATTCTGAAGCTTGTATCATTCTAGAAAAACAACATTCAATTATAAGTGCATGTTATATTTTTACAGAATTCATTTCAATAAAATTGTGCTTTCCAATAAAATTGTGCTTTCTGTGTTTAATAATTATTCACCAACATTTCAACGATCGTGTCATTTTAATTGTTTCCAGACTAATAAAAATTGCAGTCATAATTAAACATAGAAGAGTTTTTGTCACCTAGAATTAAAAATAAAAGTAAAGTAAAAATTTTAAGGAAATAAAAAATAAAGTACCAGGCTTATCTTGAACTTTTCGTGTTCAGTCCTAGAATTAGCCATTTCTCCAAGGAGCTCTGGTTCTTTTTGTGGAGAATGATATTTAAAAATCAAGATTTGAGTACTAAGTGAATTCACCGCTTCTGGAGTGTCATTGCGTTTAGGCCCCCTGTAGTGCTACTCTCACACACACACACACACACACACACACACCCCTACATCTGTATCTATCTATCTATTAAAAGCCACAAAGTCATACTGATATCTTTGTTTCCAATTCAACACCCCCGTCTTCATTCTATCTTTCCTGATCCCATATTTGTAACTCTCTTCTCTGATAGAGAAGGACAGCTGGTGGTGCAGGGGTTAAAGCATTTGACTGCTAAGCGGAAGGTTGGCAGTTCGAACCCACCAGCAACTCTGTAGGAGAAAAATGCGGCAATGTGCCTCCATAAAGATTACAGCCTTGGACCACAACTGACTGCTCTTACAGGAATCAAAACAGAGGGATCTGAACAGAGCTGGAGAAAGATGTGGAACAAAATTCTAACACACAAAAAGAGACCAGATTTACTAGCCTGACAGAGACTGGAGAAACCCCGAGAGTATGGCCTCCGGACACCCTTTTAGCTCAGTGGTGAAGTCACTTCCGAGATTCACCATTCAGCCAGGGATTCGACAGCCCCATAAAACAAAACAGGACTAATGAGGCACAGCAGCCCAGGGACAAGAACTAGAAGGCAGAAGGGGACAGGAAAGCTGGTGATAAGGAACCCAAGGTTGAGTAAGGACAGTGTTGACATGTAGTGGGGTTCTTAACCATTGTCATAGGGCAATATGTGTACTAACTGTTTAATGAGAAACTATTTTGTTCTGTAAACCTTCATCTAAAGTGAGAATAGCAGCATAACTGGAAGAAAGTAATTGATATCACTGCATTGTACATGTAAAAATTTGTGAAATGGTATATCTTCGGCTATGTATATTTTCACCAAAAAAAAAAAGATCCTCCAAGGTCAAGAAGGGAGAGTGTTGACATGTCATGGGGTTGTTAACCAGTGTCATAAAACAATATGTACACTGACTGTTTAATGAGAAACTATTCCGTAAACTTTCATCTAAAGTACAATAATTTAAAAAAAAAAAAGATTACAGCCTTGGAAACCCTATGGGGCAGTTATACTCTGTCCTTTAGGATCACTTTAAGACAGAATAGACTCTGTTGCAATGGGTTTGGTTTCGTTTGTTTTTCTCTGATTATGAGACATCTCTCTCCCATTATCCCCAGCATGTTTACTCAGTCCTGGAATACACAGAAGCCTTAACCAATGAGTCAGTGTTAACCTCACCAGTAGTAGAACAAATCAACATAATTTGTCCCTGATAAAGTGCACTGACAGGATACGATACAAAACTGCTTAACCCAAATCTGACTGTGGAAAATATTAGAAAAACTCAAATTGAGGGGTCATTCCAAAGATAATTGCTATGCACTCTACTATATTGATAAAGAAAGATGGTGGAATTGCTCCAGATTAAAGGAGACTGGAGAGACACAGCAACTAAATAAAATGATACTGGATATTGGACCAGGTGGTGGCTGGGGTGGAAGGAGAGGATACTTACATATACTTAAACTATGTCTCCACAAATTACTTAGTTATAAAAGAAAAAAAGTAACTTCATACAGTGGAGAAACCTGGTGGACACGACTTAACCAAGTGATCAAGCCGACACATTAAATGAGATTGTCTTTTCTTTTACCATAGAGGACGTTATTGAGGAAATAAGCAAACTCTGATAAAGACTCTAAATTAAATAAGATTATTGTACCACTATTAATCTCCTGATTTGATAATTTTTCCTAATTTTAATCATTGCACTTGGTTACACACAAGAATGTCCATGTATCTAGAAAACACGAGAAAACAAGGGAACATTTCTCTGTTTGAAGGAAGTATTTAAGAGAAAATCAGTATCATGTCTTTAACTTAATTCTTAGATAGTTTAGGGGGAAAAAATGTGAGTGTTAATCATTTAAAAACAGCATAGGGGACTTCCGGGCAACATGGCGCTATAGTCAGAAGCACCACGCTGTCACTCCGCACCAAAGATCAGAAAAACTAAGTCAAACAGGGTCACATGTCAATTCTGAAATCTTAACCATCAAATGAAGAGATAAAGAACTCAGCCAAGCACCAAACGGAATAAGAAACTGACTGAGAACAGAGTGTGAAGAGAGATACACGCAAAGGTCCTCTATTAGCTACCACAGCATGGATCTGCCATCTTGGACTCCTATCGGAGATCAGTGAACAGGAGGTACAAGAAAGCAGCTTCAAGGAGCTTCCAGCAGGAGACAGAACAACCATTAAACCACGATACAGGCTTTCCCACCCGCCACCCTTCTTCACCCCCATTTAGCTTCCTCTGCTTCCTGCAGCCACAGTCTATTGGCCAGGAAGCACAAGCTTCCCCCCAGTGCCAGTTGGATTCCACCCGCCTGCACTGGCCAGCTCCCTGAATGCCTTTTGTTGGCTGCTGGTGTTGCTTTTTTCTGCTTCTTTAGATTTCTTCCTTACCTCTCACCACCTCCCCCTCCTTTCTCTCAAATACCTGGCTCCATGTGTCATCTATGTTTCTTCCTGAAAGGCTGCGAAACACCGCTTGACTGTGAAACTGCTTGCCGGCCCGTGCCACCAAGCTTGTGGGACCTCCGGGGCTTTTTTGTTTGTTTGTTTGCTCTGATTTTTTCTGTTTTGACTTGTTTTCTTTTTCTTTTCTCGGCTAAGGAGCCCCTTCTAGCTGGGTAGTACCACGTGGCTTGGAAGCTAGTCCTTTACTCTGCACAGGCGCACAGGGACATCCATGGGGGCATTTCTTTTTTCTTGTATTTTTTTTTTTTATTTCTTTGTTTAGTTTTCTTCTCTCTCATATTCCCTTTTTGTCTT
>NW_004444118.1:2839187-2855880 GCF_000243295.1 Trichechus manatus latirostris | reverse complement strand
AATTTGTACAAGGAAAGGTCATGGAAGCTCCATAGACACATCCAAACTCCCTGAGGGACTGAATTGCTGGGTGGAGGGCTGTGGGGACCATGGTCTTGGGGAACATCTAGCTCAATTGGCATAACAGTTTATAAAGACAATGTTCTACATTTTACCTTGATGAGTAGAGTCTGGGGTCTTAAAAGCCTGTGAGCAGGCTCCCCTTTGGGAGCAGGGGAGAATGAAGAGAACAGGATCCAAGGAAAAGATTAGTCCAAAGGACTAATGGACCACAGCTACCAAGGCCTCCACCAGACTGAGTCCAGCACAGCTAGATGGTACCCGGCTACCACCAGTGACTGCTCTGACCGGGATCACAATAGAGTCCTAGACAGAGATAGAAAAGGATGTAGAACAGAATTCTAACTCACAAAAAAAAGACCAGATTTACTGGCCTGACAGACTGGAGAAACCCCGAGAGTATGGCCCCTGGACACCTTTTTAGCTCAGTGATGAAGCCCCTCCTGAAGTTCACTGTTCAGCCTGGGATTGGACAGCCTCATAAAACAAAACAGGACTAATGAGACACAGCAGTCCAGGGAGAAGGACTAGAAGGCAAGAGGGGACAGGAAAGCTGGTGATAGGGAACTCAAGGTTGAGAAGTGACAGTGATGACATGTCATGGGGTTGTTAGCCATTGTCATAGGGCAATATGTGTACTAACTGTTTAATGAGAAACTATTTGTTCTGCAAACCTTCATCTAGGGTACAAAAAAATAAAAGAATTATCTACATGAGATCAAATTGACAACAGCAACTCAAATGGTTTGATGGAAAGCCTAGGGAGCAGTGAGATGAAGATAACGTTGATGGAATAATTTGGAAAAGGATAGTGAGAATAGCAGCATGGCTGGAAGAATGTAATCGATGTCACTGAATTGTACATGTAGAGACTCTCAAAATGGTGTAACTTTAGCTATGTATATTTTCACCAAAAAAAAGGTCCTCAAGGTCGAGAAGGGAGAGTGTTGACACGTCGTGGGGTTCTTAACCAATGTCATAAAACAGTATGTGTACTGACTATTTAATGAGAAACTATTTGTTCTGTAAACCTTCATCTAAAGTACAATAAAAACATTAAAAAAAAAAACAGCATATATGTAAACCCATTGCCATCAAGTTGATTTTGACTTATAGTGACCCTATGGGACTGAGTAGAACTGCCACATAAGGTTTCTAAGTCTGTAATCTTTATGAGTCAGAACTCACTTGATGGCAATGGTTTTTTAATCTTTATGGAAGCAGACTGCCACATCTTTCTCCCATGGAGTGGCTGGTGGATTCCAACCGCTGACCTTTCAGTTAGCAGCCCAGCGCTTAACCACTGCACCACCAGGGCTCCTCATATATATGTACATATATTTGTTGTTGTTAGGCACTGTCAAGTGAATTTCAACTTATATCGACCCCATGTGACAGAGTAGTACTGCCCATAGGGTTTTCTTGGCTGTAATCTTTGTGGGAGCAGATTGTCAAGTGTGTATCCCCCAGAGCAGCTGGTTGGATCAACCTTTCCTTTAGCAGTTGAATGCTTAACCATCACCCCACCAGGGTTCTCTCTCTAAATAATTGAAAATACGCAAATGTACAGTCATTCCCCAATCCATTGATACAGAGCCAAAACTATTCCTTTTTTATTTATTTCACTGACTACCGTTCTGCCTCTTGGATGTTATACAATCACTTCTATAAAGCATTGTCTAAGATATCCAGTTTTGGATTCCTTAAAGTACAGTCGGAGCTTAGAGACATTTTCAACAATTTGTATATAGGATCTGTCTACATTTTTAGGCTGTTTTGCCAATCTTTTTCAATTGTCATACTTACATGTAATCCAGTGGTGACTTTTTTTAATGACTCACTTTTTGAAAGTACTCAATCATTATAGAAACAACTTTTCATTTAATTCATATTCTTTCTATTGGTGGAATATTTAACTCAGTAACAGACAATTCCTAGAAGCAGGGCCTACGATATCTCGACTAATGCTGGCTTCTCTAGATAAACACATTTGAAAAGAGGTCCCATAGGTTATCAATAATGAAAGTAATTTCAAAATTAAATTCTAATAATGTTCAAAAAAAGGTGTAGAGTAAGGTGCAGTGCTACATGTCTCTCCCATCACTGCCCACCAAGTGTTAGCCCCAATGGACAGCATCAGTTATTCAACGCAAGGGACAGTCTATTTATGAACTACAATAACTAGGACACGTGGCACTAACCAGTTTAGAAAAACTCATAACTGACTCTTATTAGTTTACGTCAACAATATGTACCAAGTATTTTTCTAAGTGCTTGGAAAACATCAAAGATCAAAATCCCTCCCCTCATGGAGCACATATTCTGACGTAGGATGTGTGGAGAGAGAGAGACTGACAGCCAAAAAAGAAATAGACCAAATAAACATGTATATTATGTAGTATGTTAGGAAGTAAAATCTCTATGGACAAAAAGAAAAGTGAATGTGGAAACAGAGATATGGAGATAGGGTAACAATTTAAAATATAATTATGGGAAAGACTCACTGAGAACCTCACGGAAGCTGATTGAGTTAAGATTTGAAGAGAATGTGGGAATTAACCAGGTGGATATTTAGGGGAAGGATAAGGCAGGACTATGCTTGATGTGTTTAGGGGCCAGTATGGGTAGGGATAAATAAGTGGGGAAAAAGGCAAAGAAATAGATTCAGAGACATGAGGAGACTAGTGGTGGTGGTTGGGAGCTTGTTAGTCTCCTATAGACCATTTTAAGTAGTTTAGCTTTTACTCTGAGTGAGATAGGAAGACTTGGGTGGGTGGGTGGGGGGTTTGAACAAAGGAGAGGCATAATAAGACTTAAATTTTTAAAGATTTTCTTTGTTTACCATGTTGAGGATACTTGGGAGGGATAAAGGCAGTTAGGAGGCTGAGGCAGAATTTCGGGGATGAGGTGATAATGTTTCTGACCATAGTGGTTGCAGTGGAGGTAGATATATTTTGAAAATAACGCAAGCAGGATTTCCTCAAGAATTGGATGTGGGAGGTAAGAAAAAGAAAGGAATCAAGGATGACTTCAAAATTTTTGTCTGAGCAATTGAAAGTTGGTGGTGTTGCTATCAACATGCCTTTCATGTGGTCATGTGGCAATGAAGACTTAGAATCCATATTGGAAACACATAGATTTTCCCTGTGTATCTCTTGTAATGTGTAACAATACTTAAGAAAGTTCTTCTGAAATATTTTAATATCTATTTCAGATTGTATTTTTGATTTTCTTTCTGGAGTGGGCTTTGCACAAAGAATTAGAGTTGAGTTAGAATCTGAATTAGACTCAGTCCCCAGTAACACTCCATTCACACTGTGATACCAGTTAAGTAGGAGCAGGCAGTTTAGGAACAAGAGCTGAGTTTGTTCTCCTACTCCTATACTCACACCAAGCCTGAGTCCCAGAATTATATTCTTTTGACAGAACTCATAGCGTAAAAACCTACCACAATCACAGGCATGCCAAGAGAATGCTGGCAAGGCTTGCCAATGGCAGGTCCTAAGTCAATTTATCTTCCAAGTCAGATGCACTGAGAGGATGAAAAAATGATGCTAGTGTCAAAGAGAGCAGTGATCCTTAGCACAGTGACTTCCCGGTAACAAATAAAAATGGTCCCAACGATTATTTGTATTCTAAACAACCATCTCTTAAAGTGTTTGATTTAGAGTGGAAGTGAGAAAAAGTGAGCATCTTTTACCTTAGTTATTGTTATCATCATTACGAATCCCTGTTATAAAACCCAAAACCAAACTCATTTCCGTCAAGTTGATTCCAACTCATAGTCACCCTATAGGACAGAGTAGAACTGCCCCACAGGGTTTCCAAGGAACGGTTGATGGATTTGAACCACCAACATTTCAGTTAGCAGCCAAGCTCTTAACCACTGCACCACCAGAGCTCCATCCCTATTATATATGGTATATATTCTATTTTTTTATATATAAAAAATTAAGTTCTTCAAAATGTAGAACAAAATTCTAACAAAAGAAGACCAAAGTTACTGGTCTGACGCTGACTGGAGAAACCCCGAGAGTATGGGCCCCAGACACCCTTTTAACTTAGTACTGACGTCACTCCTGAGGTTTACTCTTCAGCCGAAGTTTAGACATGCCCATAAAACAAAACAAAACTAAACGGGCACACCAGCCGAGGGACAAGGACAAGAAGGCAGGAGGGGACAAGAAAGCTGGTAATAGGAAACTAAGGTCGAGAAGGGGAGAATGTTGACATGTTGTGGGATTGGCAACCAATGTCACAAAACAATATGTGTATTAATTGTTTAATGAGAAACTAGTTTGCTCTGTAAACTTTCCTCTAAAGCACAATTAAAAAAAAAAAAATTAAGTTCTCCACTAAATGAATGAATCCTAGATATGCTTTCCTCAACAGTCCATCTTGGCACATTTTGTAACTGATTGTTTAAATTGGTTCTCTTTTTTTTTCCTACCATCTATGTCAGGTTCTTGATTATATGGTCAAGATGATGATTGTCATTTATCTTGATCATAAAAGCTGTCACAGACTAATATCAGTAATTTACTTTTCTTCAATAAAAACATCTCTTTAACCTACCCATTACATTCTTACTTTTTACCAACTAACACTTGGTGATTATTGGTTGGGCACGTCTCTGTGTATTTGTGAACTGAGTTGATTGGCAGATTATGAACTATATGAATGATTCATCTTTCGTCTTATCCATACTCTGAAGAATTTTACTTTCTTTTCCAGTAGATTTTCTATAGTACCAGACCCCTGGGAACTGACTTTCTGAGAATAATCTTAATTTCACATGGAGTTCTAAAACACATAGAGAAACTTATGCACCAATAATTAACAACCATGATGAAGATCCCTCAGATCTTCTTTGCTTTCCACCTAGTTGCTTGGCAGAAAACCTAGGAGTCAGCCACACCACTCCATTAGCACCTGCATCCATTCACCAAATCTTATTGATTCTTGCTGCTATTATCTGTTAACTACTTTCTGCTACTGAGGTGTACTACTCTTGCTTTAGGGAGCCCTGGTGGCACAATGCTTAAGAGCTCCGCTGCTAAATGAAGGGTTGGTGGTTTGAACCCACCAGAGATTCTGTGGGAGAAAACACCTGGCAATCTGTTCCTGTAAAGATTACAGCGTAGGAAACCCTACCAGGCAGTTTTATTCTGTCCATTGGGTCAATATGAGTCGGAATTGACTCAATGGCACACAACAACCTCTGCTTTAATTCAGACCTTTATCATTTCTTTCTTGAATTACTTGTGTAGCATATGCAGAAAAAATTAACTAATTTAAAAGCTGCCTATAGCTACAACAATATTCTAAGAATTACAGAAGTCATCTTTAGGGTTTCTTTTGTTTGGAAGAATACGTAAGTTTTCCTCTGATTATACAAACCAAAGACACTTAGCCAAAATTAATAGGTAAATCTCTGCAAAGTAAAGCAAAAGAATTCTCTTCATTTGGTTAAATGATGATAGATTTTTGTTGCTTTTTATTTTTCCCTACCCTCAGGGACCATGGGACCTGGGGAAGACATAATGTTAGAGAGAGTCCTCGGATTAGAGGAGAAGCAAGTTCCAGAAACATGGCAGTAGGTTGTGGGATAGGTAGGGAGATATCCACTAGGGAAACCTGTGACAGGGCAGGATTAATGGACACAAAGGTAAGCATTATCTGATATTCAATTTTAAATTTTCTGTTTTGTCCTGTTTTCTTAATGGTTTCCTTAAGTCTTATTAAGGATTATAGTAACAATATTCTAAGGAAATCAGAACAAGAGAACAGAGGTGATCCTAGGGAAGCTAGGAGAGGTAGTCTGGGAAGTAACCAGAACGTGGAACATCCACTGAAGAATCTCATAAATTCTAGGTGCAGGCACTGGATTCTCTGCACTACCACAGGGTAAAGCCTCAAATTATAGATATTTGAATATTTAAAAGAAAAGTTGACCTTAGATGCCTAGAGATTGTGTGGCCATTTGAGATATATACCCTGCTTTCCATATTGTTCCTCATTAATTTAGTCTCCGTATTGCTTTCTGAGTTATCTTTCGGTGTTTTAAACATGATCATTATTTCCCTGACTAATCTTTTTCATGAAATCTTCATCATCTTCCATATAAAGTCAAATACTTTCTTGTCTTGCTTTCTTCACTACCCATTATAAATCCTTCTAAGTCCATAGATAACTTACA
This sequence comes from Trichechus manatus latirostris, assembly GCF_000243295.1. Taxonomy (NCBI): domain Eukaryota; kingdom Metazoa; phylum Chordata; class Mammalia; order Sirenia; family Trichechidae; genus Trichechus; species Trichechus manatus. The sequence goes on along the minus strand of NW_004444118.1, from coordinate 2,849,621 downwards.
TTTTATTCCTACAGCTTCCAGGTTCCTGAATGTGTCATACTTTCATATGACTCAAAGTCTTTGCAATAGTTGTATCTCTGACTGAAATATGTCCTCCCCTATCTGCCTGACTACTATTGATACAGTTTCAGATTTAGCACAAGATAGAGCTTTCCTGACCGCTTTATGTTAAGTTAGGTGCTGCTTGTCTGTGCTCTCATAGTACCCACACACAATGCCACCAAAACATATGTCACACTCAACTGTAGTTGTTGATTTTCTTGCTTGTGGTGTCTTATCCATCTCTAAATTCATACCATCTATCCCAGAGACTAGCATTTATTGAGTATTCAGTAAACATTTGCTAAGTAAATAATTGAACACATAAATAAATTTTAGTAGTCAGGGAGCTACATGCCGTTTTAAAAAAGATGCTACTTTACTTTTGATATATAAAATATAGTCATATATTTATAGCCATAAAGTATGATTCAATTTCTGTTTTATCTCTTCAGACTTTTTAGTATGTGCATATATGTGTGTGCAGATATAAATACCTGCAGATATTTATAAAATGTAATCATATTATAATGTTCTATAACCTGCATGGATTTTTCCATGCCAGTACATAGAGATCGACATTGTCATTTTTAACAGCTGCATAATATTCCATTGAATAGATGTCCCATATTTTATTGAAAACTTTCTCCTGTTATTGGACACACATTTGTTTAAAGATGTTCACTACACTAAATAACCAGTGTATTTACCTTTGCATACTTCCCCAGTAGTTTCCTTAGGATCTATGTCTTTGAGCGAATTCTTAAATTTATCTTTGACATAAGGATTTAGTAAAAAACACATGAGGGAACAGTCTATGCTGTGTACATTTTGTACTCAATTCTTGATGTGGGTATAAAAGGTTGAGGTTTTCAGCAAGTTCCTGGTTTTTGCAAACAGCTGCTTTACAAAAAGGGAAGATTACACTTCTAAAAAATATCCATTTATGAAAACACTCATCTGTATGCTGACAAAATATAAGAATGAACATAGATTTCACATACTGCTTTTGGAATTCAGTAGGAAGAATAAATTTGATTGTTATATATAAGGAATAAGAGAAAAGATTTTGATTACTATAAATATTTGATAACATCCTCACATCTGGTGCACTGACAATAAAGAAGATATAAATAAACCTGAACCCCACCAAGTTAACTCCATTCATTTGTGTTGGTATTTTCACAAAGAATTTAAGTTTTGCTTGGAGTTCAAGTTTTTTCTTCTCTCCAACTTCTTTAGTCTATATGAAAGTTTCTGGTCTCTAGGATTGTGTTCTTCATGTGGGAATTCATCCTGCGATTTGATTTCCATTGTCTTGTGCGTTTTGGGATCTTTATATAAAGAGTTAAAAGAGTTTTCTAATCCTGAGATAGAATATGTTTAAATGGAAAGAAAAATGGGCATAGAGTAAAAATGTTACTGTTTCAATCCTTTTGCTTTTACATAATATACAATGTTGGGTAAGCCATTCTTATTTGAGCCTCAATTCTTACCTGCAAAATGCAGAAATTATTACCTATCTCACAAACACAAGGTGGCTGGAAAGATTAAATGAGGCAGACTGCCTGAAAATGTAAAACACTGCACCTGATTAAAGAATGGGTACTCAGTGATTGTTAGTAGACAGGGTTGGCTTGATCCTCACAAAAGACTTAATTTTCTTCCCTCTCTTCTTTTATGTGTCAGAATTTAGTATTCATTCTTCCTCTCTGCTCCTAAGAATAAATTTTCTTTCCTCATGTTACAACTGTGACTTTTTAAGTGACTTTTTCTTAATTTTTGAAGAAAAGCTCTAATTCTTTCCAATTTTGACTGCCATTTTCCAGATCTAATGATGCTGTAAGAAGTTAACAGACTTCTGTAATGTCCTTTTTCACTCTTGCATACCCTATTCTGAAGGCCACTCGCTCTGATAATCCTATCTTCTTGTACAATGTAGCGGATTCAGACATATATCCAGCATACTTGGATAAGCCAAGGGGAGTGCCATGTTGTCCTGTATTCTTCCCTGATTATTACAACTGGGCTTCATGTCTGCCTCATATCCTGTGTTATTATTTTAAACACTCAAAGGATCACTTGCTCTGTCCTTAGTTCTAAGCGATCTCTCTTATTGGATCAGCCTGCTTCCCCCCCCCCCCCGCCCGCCTCTCAATTATTCTAATTCCTTCACTACTTACTGGACGTACTTTTAAAAACAGAGCTCTGGTGGCACCGTTTTATTCTTTTGACTTTAAATCTCACATACACATATGGTATATATCTACTTCTGGATCTAAATTAAAAGTTAAACCTATTATTGTGTGCAACTTGGACAACTTAGACCTTTTATAATTCAGGGGTTAAAGGCAAAACATTTAGCTCAAAAGACACTTTTGGAAATGCAGGGAAACTCTACCATTTGGGAGGGTGTCTGGGAGCAACTTTTAATATAACCATACCTTCAGCTTAAATATTTTCAGTTTTTCTTTCACTGTGTCACTTATTTACTCATATAATTATTTAAAATAGGGTCACCTGATATAATTAAACTGGAATTTGTTTTGAACCTCCAAGTAGAATACCAAGAACAGAGTTAGTGTTTCTCCTTTTTTTTTTTTTTTTAATGTACTCATGTCATTTTTTTATATAAATTTATTGCAAGACTACATCATAATTGTCTAGGATACAAATTAGCAAATTCTTTGAGGGCAGGGATCATGCTTATTTTGTTCCTTTCACTTATCACAGTTTCTAGCATACATTAGGTTGCATTAACTAAGTTAAAGAATTAATGGATTAATGGGTCCATTAAATGAAAATTTTCTCCATCGTAGACCTAGATTTTAGCTTACAGAAAGACTCCAATGAGCGGTTATATGTAAAATATTTTTAAACAAAATACTTTGAAACTAAAATATATTCCTTTACTCATCTGTTGATATTGTTGTCAGGTGCCATCGTTTTGGTTCCAACTCATAGCAACCCTATGTACAACAAAATGAAACCTTGCCCAGTCCTGGACCATCTTCACAGTCGTTACTGGTTTGAGCCCATTGTTGCAGCCACTGTGTCAATACATCTCCTTGAGAGTCTTCCTCTTTTTCACTGACCATTTACTTTAGCAAGCATGATGTCTTTCTCTAGGGACTGGTCCCTCCTGATAACGTCCAAAGTACTTAAGACGAAGTCTCGCCATCCTCTCTTCTAAGGAACAATCTGGCTATACTTCTTCCAAGACACATTTGTTCATTCTTCTGGCAGTTCAAGGTATATTCAATATTCTTCACCAACACCATAATTCAAAGGCATCAATTCTTCTTTGATCTTCCTTCTTTATTGTCCAACTTTTGCATGCAAATAAGACCTTTGAAAATACCATGGCTTAGGGGTACACCTTAGTCCTCAAAATGACATCTTTGCTTTTTAACACTTTAAAGAGGTCTTTTTCAGCAGATTTGCCCAATGCAATATCTTGTTTGATTTCTTGACTGCTGCTTCCATGAGCATTGATTGTGGATCCAAGTAAAATGAAATCGTTGACAACTTCAATATTTTCTCCATTTATCATGATGCTGCTTATTGGTCCAGTTGTGAGGATCTTTGTTTTATGTTGAGGTGCAATCCATACTGAAGACTGTGGTCTTTGATCTTCATCAGTAAGTGCTTCAAGTCCTCTTTGCTTTACTCATTTATTCAGCATTTTTTTTAAATTTATTCAGTGCTAATATTATGTGCCAACCTCATAAAAATTACTGACAGATGAAGTGGTTGCTATTTTTATCCTGTGAAGTGTTTTGTAAAAATAAAGTTTATTTTTGATCATTTTATTCTACATTTCACTTTCTAGATGTCTACTGATATTTTCTATCCCTTGTAGTACCCCTAGAGACCTTCATGACAGAGTCCTTCTTCCCTTAGATTTCATTCCAAACTCCAGACTTCTTTAGGACTACGGCTTTCTTTGCCTTCCTTGAGAGTTTCACATGATTTTAGCTACTTATTTAGTAAAGAAATCTCTGCTAGATTATTAATAAATGAACTCATGAGGCCCCTGAGTAGAGCAAATGGTTTGTGTTTGGCTACTAACCAAAAGAGTTGATGGTTTCAATCCATCCAGCAGTGCCATTGCAGAAAAGAATCCCAGCAGTCTACTTCTATAAACAGTGCAGTTCTACTCTGATACACACGAGGTTGCCATGGGTCAGAATTGCCTCGACAATAACTTTCTTTTTTGTTTAATGAGCTCATTTATTATTACTATGTGATATAGTGTTTGAATTTTTATCGCAGAATCAGCTCATTGGGTTTTTTTCCCAATAATGTTTCCTAATTCAAGTATAGTTTTCCCTAGCCCAAGTTGCTATTTTACCCTTAGATATCAAAAGATAAAATTTGATATACTATTTCAAATATCTTTTAGTCCAGATGGTTAAATTTTGTAAATATCTTCTCACCGAAAGGAGAGGTTTTCGATACCTGAAAGTAGTTCTAGCTAAAACTGTTGAAAATTTGTTTTTATGTAGAAACAAGTTGTAGAAAATGCTTTGAAAAAAAGTGACTAAAAGTTGAAAGTCATGTTTGATTTGCCAACTTTCTGTTGCTGTTTTTAGTTACCATGGAGTTGGCTCCGACTCATAGCGATCACATGTATAACAGAACTTTTAAAGTGGCTAAAATAAAAGGTAAATAAAAATCTGTTGAAGATTTTTCTAAATTAAAAATAAAAATAACAGACAAAATATTCTAAAATATAATGTTTATCACACACTGGGGACAAACATTCAGAGTGTTGTGAAGGTGGTGCAGTGGTTAAGAGCGTCACGAGCACAGCTGTTAACGAAAAGGTCGGCAGTTCAAATCCACAGTCACTCTTTGGAAACCCTATGGGGCAGCTCTGCCCTGTCCTCTAGCGTCTCTGTGAGTTGGACTCGACCACAAAGAGTTTTTTTTTTTTTTTGGTTTGGAGTTAACTATAAACTTCAAATATGATTATAGGTTTAAAAGATGTTTTCTTTAGCTGCAAATAACTTGAACGGTCTTTAAAGTGCTGTAGCCGAATAGCAGGACTCTTTTTTCTCTTTCTTCCACTATCAGATCAACTTAACAAATATAGAAGTCAAGCTCAAGTTCATGGTGATTCCATTTACTTTTCCAAAAAGTTAACCAAAAAAAAAAAGTACTGGATGAATCAACAAATCTTTTCTTGCTCCTGGATGATCCCATATGTGGTATATATATATATATATATATATATATATATATATACACACACACACACACACGTGCTGTGGCTATAGAGGACTGAGGTCAGAAGACCTATATAAGGGCTTTTATCTACTCTAAACAAAAAAAAAAAAAAAAAAACCCTTTGCCGTAGAGTCGATTCCGACTCATAGCAACCCTATAGGACAGAGTAGAACTGCCCCATAGGGTTTCCAAGGAGTGCCTGGTGGATTTGAACTGCCAATCTTTTGGTTAGCAGCAGTAGCTCTTAACCACTACACCACCAGAGTTTCTTCCCTCATCTGTTTGATGGTAGGTTAAGTTAGAATTATCTCCCCCCTCTTTAATTTCTAAGTCAACACAAGTTGAACTTCTTGAAATTCTTACAAAATACATACTATTCTACTCCCTGAAAACACTGACTCAGTTTTCTTTCAGCCAAATTTTCACCATGTGCCTCTGGAAATTATAGTAGCCAGTTAAGAGCACAAGAAGTACTTGCCATCTACAGCATTTTTGTTAGAACATTTATACAGGGGCTAGAAATTCTTTAGACAGTGGTGGTGTTAAAAAAAAAAAAAAAAGAAAAAGTAGGATGGAAAGAAGGGGAAGCAGCCCTTTTCTTGGCAGGATTGCAGCATAATTGCTTCTGGAATCAGAATAATGAATTGTTACACAGTGATGGGGAAGTTCTGATTGAGTGACCCACAGAGACATTGTAGCAAGCTTTCACTGTTCTCCTGTTTCTCATCTAGTTTACCTTCCCAGGCTGTGATTACTGCAGGAGAAAATAACACAACTGAGCAAATAGGAACCATTTTAAATCATGATTTCGGTCCTCTCCTGGGCCCACAGTTCTGTCATCCAGTTCACTCTTCTATACTCTATGTCACTTATTAATATTTCACAGAGAAAATAAATCAAAATCACTTTACTGAAGCTTTCTCACCCAAGTCAGTATTGACTTCTACATCACAAATCCATAACACTCTTTTCAGTCCTCATCTAACTTGATGTGTCAGCACCATTTGGTGTGTACATAGAGTGTTGTTATGTTTGACTGGCTTAAAGGGCATGTGAAAGGCTAAACAAATGATACTTTTCAGGGAGATCATAAATGTGCTAGGGGTGTTTACAAAGTTTTAAGGAAAGAAAAACTATTTACAATCAAAATGACGGTGATCTAGGTTAATGGTAGACCATAGAATTGTGATATTAGGTAGTTTTAGCCACAGCAACTATTGGAGTAAAGGGAAAAATATTCAGTTTCTGGAGGGTAGTAACACAGTATTGCCTCTTGTTATGGATTGAATTGTATCCCCCAAAATGTGTGTCAACTTGGCTAGGCCATGACTCACAGTAATGTATGATTGTCTACCATTTTGTCATCTGATGTGATTTTCCTATGTGTTGTAAATCCAGTCTCTATGATGCTAATGAGGCAGGATTAGAAGCAGTTATGTTAATGAGGCAGGACTCAATCTACAAAATTAAGTTGTACTTTGAGTCAATCTCTTTTGAGATATAAAAGAGAGAAGAAAGCAGAGAGACAGGGGGACCTCACACCACCAAGAATGAAGAACCAGGAAGGGAGCACATCCTTTGGACCTTGGGTCCCTGCACTGAGAAGTTGGTAGGCCAGGGAAAGAGTGCTGAGAAGGACCTTCCTCCAGAGCCGACAGAGAGAGAAAGATTTCCCCTGGAGCTGGCACCCTGAATTCAGACTTCTAGCCTACTTGACTGTGAGAGAATAAATTTCTCTTTGTTAAAGCCATCCACTTGTGGTACTTCTGTTATAGCATCACTAGATAACTAAGACACTTCTGTTTCCATAAATATTTGTTGAAAGGCAGGACCCCAGTCTTGAAGCACCCATTGATCTGGAGAGGTCAAGACAGCAAGTGAGGCATAAGTAGGCCATGCAGAACAAGTCACTGGAATTTGGAAAGACTTTGTCACAAGGCTCAGACAAAGCAGAAGATCAATTACTAGAACTGGACAAAAAAAAATCAGACTATGATGGAATCAAGATCAACTATTAGTCAATAAGCAGTCTGCAACAAACTACTTACAGGCAATGAGTACATACTGCATCATGCCAACATACACTTTGAATGTTCAATGTATATAATTCAGTTTGCAAATGTGTAGCTAAAATTTGTATCTCACATACTAGAATATTAAGGGGAAGCACATTAGTAATCTGGGGAAAGGGACAAGATTGAGCTAATTAAAGACAGGACAATAAAGAAGTCAGAAGACACTGCACTTTGGGGTCTTTGAGGGAAAAAAATCAGATTATAGGGTTGAAGAGCTTTCCAGATGGTTGAGAAATAATAGTTGAAGAACTTGAAAGTCTGGAAGTCCTGGCACACTAATGACTCTGTGACCCTAACACCTTGCAGCATGTTTTCTCCTTTTCAAAATGGGCGATTGAGAGCTTGACATAACTAACACTATAATGATACTCTAAGTAACCTATAAGTTTTTTTGCTTGGTATTTTGTACACTCTCACTTTCAATGTTCTTTTTTTATTACACCGGTTGCACTGGTCTCTTTCTAAAGTGGTGTGGGGCCTTCTCCGCTCTTGCGGCCTTGGTCTCCCTCCTTTTCTTTGTTCTCTTGGGGAGTGGCCTTCAGCCTGCAAGGCGGCAGCTAGGAAGGCTGCTTGGCACTTTTGGTCTGCAACATTCTTTCTTTCTTGCTCCTTATCTTGATCAGAGTAAACTTGGCAGGCCAGTTCCACTTGCTGAGAGATTTTTACATACTTTTTTTTTTTTGCTTGTTACAAACATAATGATTAGAGTCCAGATGTCTGGCATGCATATCTTTAGTCTAATAAAGAGTTTCTTGCAACCGTCTTGTGATGTATACTCATCCCTCCATCTGTGGGCTACATGTTTGAAAACACTATGTAACCTTGCAAAAATGATATGTACGCTCTGATACAGAAATAGTCTTTCAGAACTCCATGAAGACAGCCGATGTTGCTGTCTGGCTCCCCGTTGGTGTCACCTCCTAATAGACTTTCTCTGTCTTTCTGACTTGGAGTAAGTTTCATTGGCTCGACTGCTCCAGGGCACGGACCCTAATTGGGTGACAACTCCATTCAGAGAAAGGATACAACAGGAAATATGGGGACAATGACTTTACTAACAAGCCTATAGTTTCAAAATCTGATACCACTCTCCTTCCCTATTCCTCTTCTTTCTCGCATTTTGCATGCCCAGGCCAATATAAACATGCCACAGATTTCCTACCAAATTACCTGCTGATTTACACGTCCTCTCGAACTTTTCACAACTTCAGGTTCCCCCATACCTTGCCCTAACTGGGGGGTTTTGCATCATGTTTTACTATACCCCTGAAAGATGAGGCTGATACTAAACTTCTTCCTTTCTTTCATCCTCCACCAATAACTGCTCGCTAAGATTTTTTAAACAGCTTTATTGAGGCATAATTGGTATACAATGAACTTCACATATCTAAAGTGTACACTTAGTTTTGATGTCGGTGTATACCAGTGAAACCATCAACACAATCAAGACAATGAATATATCAATTACCCACCCCTGAAAACTTCATCATTCTCCATTACAACCCCTCCATTTTATCCCTTCCAACCTATCCCTACGCAACCACAGCTTCCAGTCACAGTAGATGATTTACATTTTCCAGAATTCTGTATAAAATAGAATCATACGGTTTAAGATTTATCTCTGTTGTAGCATGTATCAATAGTTCATTCTTTTTTAATGTTGAGTAATATTCCATTGCATTGATATACCACAGTTTGTTTATCCATTAACCAGTTGAAGAAAATTTTGGTTGTCTCCAATTTCAGGCTATTACAAATAAAACTTCTAAGAATATTCAAGTACAAGTCTTTGTATGGACATATGTTATGATTTCTCTTAAGTAAATATTTAGGATTGTGTTTCATGCTTAAAAAACTGACAGACTCCTTTCCAAGGTGGCTCATTTTACATTTCCATTAAGACTGTTATGAGGGTTGCTTTTGTCCCACATCCTCAGCAACATTTGGTGTAGTTGTTTTTTTTTTTTGTTTGTTTTTTGTTTTTGTTTGTTTGTTTTTTTTCTTAAATAATATATGATTGTGTTTTTGGTGAAGGTTTACACAGTAGTTTAGGTTCCCATTCAACTATTTCTGCAGATTGTTCAGTAATATTGGTTACATTCTTCACAATGTGTGAACATTCTCAATATTTCCATTCTGGTTTTTCTGTTTCCATTAATCTAGTTTGCCTGGTGTAGTCAGTCTTTTTAATTTTACACATTCTAATAGGTATGTAGTGATATTCCACTGTGGATGTAATTTGCATTTCCATATGATTGAGCTGTGTGATGGCTGGGTTTCATCCATCAGCAGTGCTAGTTATGAAGGCAATGCACCTCCGCACACAACAAGCAAACTGGGTTCATTCTCGATGCTGCTTATTTGGAGCCCTGGTGGCACCAGCGATTAAGCGTTGGGCCACAAACTAAAAGGTCGGCAGTTGGAATCCACCAGCCACTCCTTGGAGACCCTATGGGCCAGTTCTACTCTGTCCTATAGGGTCTCTTTATGAGTCAGACTTGACTGGAAGGTGACAGGTTTGTTTTGTTTTGGGTGTACTAATGACGTTAAGCATCTTTTCATGTGCTTATTTGCCATCCTATACATTCTTTGGTGAAGTGTCTGACACATTTTTGCCTGTTTTTAAAATAACGTTGATTATTTTCTTATTATGGAATTTTGAAAATTTGTTATAAATTCTGACTACAAGTCCTTTATCAGATATACAATTTTTGAATATTTTCTCCCAATCTGTGGTGTATCTTTACATTCTTTTAACAGTGACTTTTTACAAAATAATTATTATTGTAAAAATATATAGAACAAAACATTCACCAGTTCAGCATTTTTCACATGTACAGTTCAATAAAACCAATTATATAAATCATGTTAATCTTTTTCTTTTTTTATTGTACTTCAGGTGAAGGCTTACAGAACAAATAGTTTCTCATGAAACAGCAGTACACATATTGTTTTATGACTTCGGTTAACAACCCCACAACATGTCAACGCTCTGACTTCTCAACCTTTTTTTATGGTGAAAATACACATAGCCAAAGATACACCATTTCAAAAATTTCTACATGCACAGTTCAGTGACATTGACTAC
>NW_004444118.1:2829281-2830783 GCF_000243295.1 Trichechus manatus latirostris | reverse complement strand
GGTGAGAGGTAAGCAAGAAATCAAAAGAAGCAGAAAAAAGCAACAACAGCAGCCAACAAATGGCACTCAGAGAGCCGGCCTGTTTGGGTGTGTGGAAATCAAGCAGCCGGTGTTTCCCGGTCAAGAGATTGTGGCTGTGGGAAGCAGAGGAGGCCGAGTCATGGTGAAGAAGGGTGGGGAGTGGGAAAGCGTATATCACAAATTACTGGTTGTTTTGTCTCCTGCTGGATGCTCCGTGAGGCTGCTTTCTCGTACCCCCTGTTTGCTGGTCTCCGATAGGAGTCCAAGATGGTGGATCCGCGCTGCGTTAGCTCGTAGGGGACCTCTGCATGAATCTCTCGTCACTCTCCTTTCTCTGTCAGTTTCTCACTCCATTTGGTGCTTGGCTGAGTTCTTTATCTCTTCATTTGATGTTTTAGGGTTTCAAGATTGTTGTATTCTTTGTTAGGCTTAGTTTTTCGGATCTTTGCTGTGGAGGGACGGCATGGTGCTCCTGCCTAGAGCGCCATTTTGCCCGAACTCCCATGTTAATCATGTTTTAACAGTGACATTTGAAGGGTGGAACTTTCTAATTTTAATGAAGTCCAATTCATCAAAATGTTATTTCATGACTCACGTTTTTGGTATCGTATTTAGGAAACCTTTGTCTAATCTAAAATGACAAAAATTTTCTCCTATGTTTTCTTTTAGAAGTTTTAGGTTTTAGATTTATATCTATGATCCATTTTGAATTAATTTTTGTGTATGGTGTGAAAATGGGGATTTATCTTACTGCACTTGGATATCCAATTGTTCCCCTTTCATTTGTTGAAAAGATTATTCTTTGTCAAAAATCAGTAGTCATATATCTGTTGGTCTATTTCTGGACTGTCTACACCATTCCATTCATCTATATATCTATTTTATTCTAATATAGTACTGTCTTGATTCCTGCAGCTTTATAATAAGTCTGGACATCGGGTAGTGTTAGTCCTGCAACTTGTCCATCTTTTTAAAACTTGTTTTGGCTATTCTAGGTATTTTTTTTTTCAAGTAAATTTTGAATCAGTTTGTCAGTTCTTACCTTAAAATGCCTGCTGTGATATTGACTGGGGTTGCGTTGAATTTATAGATCAACTTAACATCTTAACAATATTTTCTTGCAATCCCTAAACACAGTGTATCTCTCCAGTTATGTAGGGCTTCTTTAATTTCTCTCAGCAATGTTTGATAGTTTACAGTGTATAAGCCTTTCATATATTTTGAAATATATAAATATCATATAATTTTCATTCTGTTGCAAATAGAATTTTTTTTAAAAATTAACTTCTCTCCTAGGAATATATCCTAGAGAAATAAGAGTCTTCACTCGAATAGACATATGCACACCTATGTTCATGGCAGCATTGTTCACAATAGCAAAATGATGGAAACAACGTAGGTGCCCATCAACAGATGAATGGATAAACAAACTATGGTACATACACACAATGGAGTACTATGCAACGAGAAAGAACAATAAC
>NW_004444118.1:2818741-2828078 GCF_000243295.1 Trichechus manatus latirostris | reverse complement strand
ACAGCATGTGTGTTACTGTTACATGAGAAACTATCTGTTCTGTAAGCCTTCACCTGAAGTACAATAAAATATTAAAAAAAAAGAAGAAAAAAAAATTAACTTCTGATTGTTTGTTGCTTGATATTTGTATGTTGATCTTGTATCCTGAAATATTGCTGAACTCTATTATTGGTTCTAGTAGCGTTTTGTAGATTCCATCAGATTTTCTACACAGATGATCTGGTCATCTATAAATAGAGTTTTACATCTTCCTTTTTAATATGGATGCTGTTTATTTCTTCTTCTTGTATGATTGCTCTGGATAAAATCTCCAGTAGAATGTTGAATAGAATTGGTAAGAATGGACGTTCTTGTCTTGCTCCTGATCTTAGAAAGCAAGCATTCAGTCTTTCAAGATTAAGTATGATGTTAGCTGTAGGTTTTTCATAGGCACCTTTATCAAGGAGAAAAAGATTCCTTCTATATCTAGTTTGCTGAGAGTTTTTAATCAGGAATATATTTTGCCAATGTTTATTACATACATTACATCTATTGAGATGATAAAATTATTTTTTTGTTTTAGTTTCTTAATATAATGAGTTGTGCTAATTGATACTTGAATGTTAAACCCACCTTACATATATGACCGTCTTGTCCTTTATTTTCCCCCCATACTTTGAACAAACGTTCGTTATTGTTATCATTTGTTTCCCTTTCTTGACTTTGGGTTATTTAGAGCTAAAATGATATCTTGTTAATCCTTGTTTCACCGTCTGTGGAATTAGTTTTATTCATGGTTAATTCTCTTGCTCTTCTCCATCCAAATAGAAAAAAAATACAAGTGCTGTCTATAGACAACCTACATAAAATTATTCATTAGGGATATCCTGTTATGGAAATAAAATTAAGAGTGGAAGTAATGACAAAGCCTGAATTATTTTTGTGCCCATTTTGCTTTAGTTTTTTAACATTATTTAACTGTATAATTATTACTACTTTTATCGTGTCTCATACGTTAGTCTAAAACAAAGTGCAGAAATTAAAAACATTCAACAACAACAGTATATGAGTTAATATTTCCCGGTATTCTTCGTAAATCTGTGGAGAATATTTCTCAATTTCCTCTGGTTGTTTCATATCCCATATTGAAGAAAACATGAGTATGAAAGGGAACCTCAGCTCTTTCAATGACTTCTCTTTTTTGGTTGACTCCACCTCCATTATGTATCCTTTCCATTTCTTGTGGGAGTGAGATTTCAGAAAAAGTCATCTTCTTTGGGAGAACATTTCTAGGGAAAATATACAAGAAAATTTAGGAATCATTGAAACCATAAAACCCTGGAATGGACAAGCCTAAGATGGTGCTACTTGAAGATTCTGGATCTGCGGGTAAAAGCTTCTCATTTATTCTACATTTATCCTTTAATGGAGTATAGAATTATTCTGACCAACAATGGATATAATTTAAAGGTGATTGATATTGGGGGAGTAAGGAATGGGAAAAGGTCATTAAGTTTATATGGCAGTAGCTAAATTGTATTGAGTATCCAGACAATAGTCCTTAGAAAAGACAGTATATGTAGGAATGAATATTGATTAAAAGTTGATCTCCTAGAAGCAGTTTAGAATAACACTCTCGGGTGCTAAACTCTACATCATGATTTATACGGACATGTTAAACTCTTTTAGCATTTTTACTTTTAAATTAGTGTTGGGTTAGAATAATAAGGAAGAATGAGAGTGCTAACAGTGTTAAAAAGTATTCATCCTATAACTGGAAATAAGATATTTGGGTTTTTAAAATATAAACATCACTTTATCACATCAGTATATTGTTGCTCAGCTACTATATGGCAGACACTGGGACAAGTACTGGTGAAACTAGAGTAAAACATGATAAATATAATCATTCCCTCATGGAACTTACAATCTTTCAGGTTGGATTGGGTAGGCTTTGAGAAGGGAGTGTTAGTAGTTGAATATTGAGGAGGTAAAGGAATGTAGACATCTCAGGAAAACTGCCCAACTTCTAAGTTATATTGATGTCTTTCCTATTTTCCAGGTTTTAAGGTCTGTTCTTGCAAGTTTTCTTTCCACCTCGGACTTTCTTCTAATCCTCCATCTCTAGGTTACCTACAAACATGAATGTTTTCAAAGCTGTTTCACTGAGACTGTATGATTCTGGGTACGGATTTTTCCTGTTTGCCTGGCCTTTTAGAAGGAAGAGTTTTATGTCACAGTTTGATCTTCTTTGTTAATCCCAAACCTCTTAAAACATCTGTCTTCTCCAAAATCTCTTTTTGGGAAAATTATCCTAATTCCTTTCTTTCTTTTTTTCACAGACTTTAGAAGATGTTTTGTTCGCTTGAGTCCATTTGCTATTGCTCTGGTCTCACTCCTCAGTGCCTGTTTTATCACCATTTCTCTTGGTGAGTACTTTGTAAAATTTTCTTGCAGCCTTAGACTACTCAGACAAAAATGGTTAAAAAGAAAACAATCTTTCCGAAAGCTAGGTAGCACTTTAAAACTAGGTAATATGCCTCATGGACTCAAATGATCAGATACGAAAAGAACACAATAATAACCTAACCATATGACACAAACAAATAAAATATTAGCATAATTCTCCCCAAAATAAAATAATATAAGCTCTCTCAGGAAAAGATACATCTTACTTAAAGATTGGAAGTAATGTCTAGGTTAAAATTAGAGAAAGATACAGAGTAGCTGTATTCTCAGAACTATTGAGACAAAAAGGAATTTTAGGAACAATTCAATATACTCAAATGCCAAATTTTATCTTAAAAAATTATTGAAAGAGGGGAGCCAGGTATATACCAGTGAGACCACCAGATTCCTAAATTAAGCTTAAAACATGACAAGGAGGTATCTCAGACAATTTTGGGGAAAGAAGAGAAGGAGATGATAATATGGTAGGATATAATAGGTAAAAATCTCTACCTCATTTTCCATTTAAGTATATAAATTTAGTCACATTTAAACTAATATTTTTAAAATTCATACTGTCTTAAATATATGTGTGAGATGGGTGTTAAATTACTTGCAATCATGGACGCAGATCTTTTCAACTACACAAATTGACTATCAGCCTTCTTTATGTTGGTCTTAGGATTTTGGAGAAACTTAAGTAGCTTATCCCTATAAAATTTTGTAACATCTTATTTAAGTGGTAAACTCTTCATGGAGATTATATAAATTGCCATTTATAAAGAATATCAGTCACAAAATAAAGATCTATAGAATGCGTTACTTAGTTTTTCTGGTTTTATGTCATTATTTAATGTGAAGCCTACTTATATTTGAATGCCTATGAAATAGCATCCTCCTATTGCACTGTGGCTGGGGCCAGGCTTAGTTCTCAAATCTGTCTTTGAAAGATAAGTAAATAATCTAAAGAATAATAATTTTCTACTTGCCTTTTTGTGACCTTGGCCAATCGTTGTCTTAACCCATTGTTGCAGGTGAAACAGAGAAGCAGCTGAGGCTAGTGGCTGGTGAAAACAGGTGTACTGGAAGAGTGGAGGTGAAAGTCAATGAGGAATGGGGAACAGTGTGTAACAATGGCTGGGACATGGATGATGTCTCTGTAATTTGTGGGCAACTGGGATGTCCAACTGTTATCAAAGCCACTGGTTGGACTAATTCCAGTGCAGGTTCTGGACGCATTTGGATGGAACATGTTTCTTGCCAAGGGAATGAATCAGCTCTCTGGGACTGCAAACATGATGGATGGGGAAAGAACAACTGTACTCACCAACAGGATGCTGGCGTTACTTGTTCAGGTAAGACTTGTATAAGTTAAAGCCTTGAAATGAAATGTTTTGTGGCAAAAAAATGTGTAGAAGGGTTAAAGATTAAAAGGAGCCACTTTTATGTAAATAATCTAGTCCATGTATAAAATTACCTAATCCTTTGCTAGGAGAGCAGAAAACATGGCAGCCTCCATGAAAAAAAAAATGTCCAAAGAGATTCTGGACACTATGATCAATGAGGAAGTGATGAGATTGAATTTTGTATTCAGTAACCTTAATGTAACCTCCTAAGATTATGTTACTGGTGACACAGTAGTTAAGCACTCAGCTGCTAACCAAAAGTTTGATGTTCGAACTCACTAGCCACTCCTTGGGAAAAAGATGTAGCAGTCTGCTTCCATATAAACCCTATGGGGCAGTTTTACTCTGTCCTACAGAATCAACTTGACAATGGGTTTGGGTTTTTTAGTTTAATGTAACCTCCTACTCTTAGATAAAACTATCATGACATCTAAGTCAATTCCTTGTCTCCTTTCCCAGTGACATGCTGATTTAATGCATTGACCGATAAATCATTGCCTGTTATCGTCCATTCATTAATAATCAGTTTACTGAATCAAGAAACAAATATGCTTAAGACTAACTCTTCCTTTGCTGGAGGAAGGATGCTTTACAAATTGTAATTGTTTTTTCCATCATTCAACGCTATTTGATTTCAGTAGTGGTTTTAATTTACAGTACATTTTCTTAAGTTTTACCTCAGCTGACCTCACAGTAATACAGAAAGCTATGTATCAAGCCTTTCTGATGACAAATCCCAAGGTCATAATTCTGATCCTATTCATATTTATGGTCTCCCTATTTCTCCTTTGCTCATTTCATTGACCTTTACAAAATCTTCTAACCTCCCAGTCTTTCTTTTAGAAACCACCGCCCCCTTAGGACTGATTACAACAAAGGCTGATCTCTTCTTAGGCGTTGTGGTGTAAGGGGAACAACACAGGCTAGTACCCAAAAGATGCTAGATTAAATTCCAATACAGCCACCATTAATGCTATGATTTTGAGCAAGTTGTTTAATATTCCTAAACTTCAGATTCTAAGGAGTCAGTGATATAATACATGATGTAAAGCTACTGGTACACTGACTGGTATGCAATAGGTGTTGAAAACATTAGTTTCCACATGGCTGCCTGCTTCTCATTACATTGATGACTCCCAAAACATGTTCTCCCTTCTCATCTTCCTCCCTTCTCCCCCTCCTCTTCCTCCTCCATTCTCCTCCTCCTTCTTTGTTCTTCTTGTTTTCCTCCTCTTCCTCTTCCTCCTTTTCTTCTTCTTCCTCCTCCTCTTTCTTGTCTATTATTCTTAATCATTATGGAAGAAAAGACAGGGATTAACAAAAATAACATCTACTGCAGAGTTAAAGATTATAATAAATCTTGCCGGGCTCTTATCATTTTTATTGCTATCTAGAGATCTGACTGTTTAGCTAAACATCAGTGTAGTACTTTTAACTCTTGTTTTCTGGTTTTGTTTTGTTCTTTTAAAAACCTAAGGATGGAGTTAATCAAAATTGCTTCCTGAAGATTGTACACCTAACGCTTCGACTAAACCAAACCCAACCCAACCCCTTGCTGTTGAGTCAACTCCGACTCATAGTGACCTTATAGGACAGAGTAGAATTGCCCATGGGTTTCCAAGGAGCAGCTGATAGATTCAAACTGCTGACCTTTTGGTTAGCAGCCAAACACTTAACCACTGCACCACCAGAGCAGAACTCATAGCTGTTCAAGGATTCACTAGTTCCATGAAGTTGTAGAGTCTACATTTCTGAGATTCTCTACCCTGATTGATGCTCAATCCTCCAAGCCTCTAACTCTTGGGAGATTTTATTAATATCACATACGCTGAGACAATATAGCGTAGTAGTCAAAAGTATAGATTCTGATGCTAGACTGTTTGTTTGCTTCCTGGCTCTACAGTTTGACTCTGTGCCAATTATTTAACCTCAGTTTCATTATTTATAAAGTGAAGATACTGGTAATAGTACGTAATGTTGAAATTTGTTGTGAAGATTAAAAGAGATACTTGGAACAGTGGGTAGATATTTTGTTTATGAGCTATTAGTATTAGTCCATAATCAGAAACCTTAGTAAGCGGAGGTCTTTGACTTTTGATTTTACAGCTTTTAAACCTGAATTATTTTTTTCAAGGAACAGTTTCAAAACATTTTCTTCAACCACATACAGATTTTGTTTTTCAGATCACATAGATTTTATTTTTCAAGTGTCCTAGAATCTCATCCAAAATCTCCTTTTCTCAGTTATTTTAGTCCTCAGAGAAAATCTAAGGGTGGTATATAGAGAAATTTTTTTTACGAGGGGAAAAAAAGCTTTGCTTGAAACAGAAAATGTTTAAGAAATGAATTATTTCTATTGATTTTTTTCCCTCAATTTTTATGAATTTGGTATACCACAGGTGTCCTTTTGCAAAATATTATGTATGTTTGTGCATTTTTATCTTTGCTTTTTTCCTACTTTCTAATTTCTAATTCAACCTCAGACAATTACTCACTGTTGCTGTGCACTGTTTATAATAAAGACAATTAAAATGGAAATTTTAAATGTTCAACAAATGACTGGCTTGTCATTTTTACTAGCTTATCGTATGGACCAGTTTTATTTTTCCTAGTTTTTAAAAGAAACAATTTTAGTCAAATTATCTATTTCTACATAAGAGTGTTTACTTCTGTCCCAGTGATGGGTGGAAACAAAACAAAATAGAAAGTAAACTGTAATCTGTAAGCATTTTCCTTGGTAAGTAGATATAGATAAAAGTCCTAGTTGTTCATTTATTTCTAACAGATTGAAATTCTGCAATGTGAAGGGTGGGGCAGCATTCAAAATCAGTGAACCAGCTCAAGGACAACATCAAGTCCCAAGTGTCCAGAGGAAACTTATTTTCTAAAATTACATCTGAATGAATGTCACTTCTGAACTCTGCCCTTTTCTCTGCTCTAGATGGATCCGATTTGGAGATGAGGCTGGTGAATGGAGGAAACCGATGTTCGGGAAGAATAGAGGTCAAATTCCAAGGACAGTGGGGAACAGTGTGTGACGATAACCTCAACATAGATTTTGCTTCTGTGGTTTGTAAACAACTAGAATGTGGAAGTGCTGTCAGTTTCTCTGGTTCAGCTAATTTTGGAGAAGGCTCTGGACCAATCTGGTTTGATGATCTTGTATGCCATGGAAATGAGTCAGCTCTCTGGAACTGCAAACACCAGGGATGGGGAAAGCATAATTGTGATCATGCTGAGGATGCTGGAGTGATTTGCTTAGGTAAGGACTGATTCAGGTTTGTTCTGTTCTCCATGAGAGGACAAAAGAAACGAGTAATAGTCGTAAAAGTCCAAACTCTTAAGAACATGATGAAATTGGCTTCCTTTGTCACATCATTATCACTTCATTTCCGGTTCCAGTTCGGATAACTGTGGAGTTTTAACCTAACTGAATTAGCATAAATAGGTTAGGAGGAGATGGATGAACAGTGAAACTGAGATCCAAGATGAGAGTAGAAGGAAGTGTTTAGGGAAGAATCTAGTTTTTTTAAAAAATGCTTCTGGATGAATTTTTAAAGAGTGTGCCACTCCCTTTATCATTCTCTAACCTACAAAAGTCTTTTCTTTAGCTACATTAAACCAATCCTTCCCAAGCCTTTAATTCAAAATCACTGAATCACACTATGAAAAAAAGATACATTTTGGTTTCCCATTAAAACCTCACTTCTGCTAGGGCCATGGCATGACTATGGCCTGTGTCTGTGTAGAGACTCTCATACTCCACTCTTAGACCAGGAGGCAGGGTCAACGGGTTTGTGTGTTCAAGGGCACCACTATCTCTTTTCTTCTGAAGGTCTTAGTTCTAAGGAGAACTACTGGACCTTGAACCCCAGGGAACATTTAGGAAAATATAATTACAATTAAAAAAAAAATGCCCTTGTCTTCACCAGTTATCTTTTTTTTTTTTCAAACAAAAGAAACCTAATTCAAACTAACTTAAAAATAAGAGAATTCTTTTTTTTCTAATTGTGCTTCAAGTGGAAGTTTACAGTTCAAGTTAGTTTCTCATACAAAAATTTATATACACATTGTTATGTGACCCTAGTTGCTCTCCCTATAATGTGACAGCACACTCCTCCTTTCCACCCCGGATTTTCTGTGTCCATTCAGATAAGCTCCTGTCCCTTTCTGCCTTCTGATCTCGCCTCCAGACAGGAGCTGCCCATTTAGTCTCATGTATCTACTTGAGCTAAGAAGCGCACTCTTCACGAGTATCATTTTATGTCTTATAGGCCAGTCTAATCTTTGTCTGAGGAGTTGGCTTTGGGAATGGTTTTAGTATTGGGCTAACAGAGAGTCCAGGGGCCATGTCTTCCAGGGTCCCTCCAGTCTCAGTCAGACCATTAAGTCTGGTCTTTTTACTAGAACTTGAGTTCTGTACCCTACTTTTCTTCTGCTCCATCAGGGACTCTGTCGTGTTCCCTGTCAGGGCTGTCATTGGTGGTAGCCGGGTACCATCTAGTTCTCCTGGTCTCAGGCTGATGGAGTCTCTGGTTTATGTGGCCCTTTCTGTCTGTTGGGCTAGTATTTTCCTTGTGTCTTTGGTGTTCTTCATTCTCCTTTGCTGCAAGTGGTTTGGGACCAATTGATGCATCTTAGATGGCCGCTTGCTAGCTTTTAAGACCTCAGATGCCCATCACCAAAGTGGGATGCAGAACATTTTCTTTAAAAACTTTGCTATGCCAATAGACCTAGATGTCCCTTGAAACCATAGTCCTCAGGACCCTGCCCCTGCTACTCTGTCCCTTGAAGTGTTTGATTATATTCAGGAAACATCTTAGCTTTTGGTTTAGTCCAGTTGTACTGACTTCCCCCGTAGTGTGTGCTGTCCTTCCCTTCACCTAAGATAATTCTTGTCTATTATCTAGTTAGTGAATACCCCTCTCCCTCCCTCCCCACCCTCGTAACCATCAAAGAATTTTTTTTCTGAGTTTAAACCTTTTCTTGAGTTCTTATAATAGTGGTTTCATGCAATATTTGTCCTTCTGCAACTGACTAATTTCACTCAGCATAATGCCTTCCAGATTCCTCCATGTTATGAGATGTTTCACAGATTCATCATTGTTCTTTATCATCAAGTAGTATTCCATTGTGTGAATAATACCATAATTTGTATATCCACTCATCCGTTAACGGGCACCTAGGTTGTTTCCATCTTTTTGCTACTGTAAATAGTGCTGCAATGAACATGGATGTGCATATATCTATTCATGTGATGGCTCTTATTTCTCTAGGATATATTCCAAGGAGCAGGATTGCTGATTCATATGGTACTTCCATTTCTAGCTTTTTAAAGAAGCACCAAATCAATCTCCAAAGTGGCTGTACTTTACATTCCCACCAGGAGTGTATAAGCGTTCCAGTCTTTCCACAACCTCTCCAACATTTATTATTTTGTGTTTTTTGGATTAATGCTAGCCTTGTTGGAGTGAGATGATATCTCATTGTAGTTTTGATCTGCA
>NW_004444118.1:2816812-2818641 GCF_000243295.1 Trichechus manatus latirostris | reverse complement strand
GTGAGATGATATCTCATTGTAGTTTTGATCTGCATTTCTCTAATGGCTAATGATTGTGAGCATTTCCTCATGTATCTATTAGCCACCTGAATGTCTTCTTTGGTGAAGTGCCCGTTCATACCCTTTGCCCATTTTTTAATTGGGTTGTCTTTTCGTTGTTGAGGTTTTGCAGTATCTTGTAGATTTTAGAGATTAGGCCCTGTCATGGATTGAATTGTGTCCCCCCAAAATATCTGTCAGCTTGGCTGGGTCATGATTCCCAGTGTTGTCTCTTTTGGTTTCTTGCATTGGTGTCTTGTAGTTTTCTTTGTATAGGTCTTTTGCGTCTATGGTTAGATTTATTCCTAAGTTTTTTATCTTTTTGGGAGCTATTGTAAATGGTATTGATTTGGTAATTTCCTCTTCGAAGTTCTCTTTTTTAGCGTACAGAAATCCAGCTGATTTTGGTATGTTTATCTTGTGTCCTAATAGTTTGCTGAAATCTTCTATTAGTTCCAGTAGTTTTCTTGTGGATTCTTTGGGGTTTTCTATGTATAAGATCATATCATCTGCAAATAGAGATATTTTTACTTCTTTCTTACAAATTTGGATGCCCTTTATTACTTTTTCTAGCCTAATTGCTCAGGGTAGGCCCTCCAGCACAAGGCTGAATAAGAGTGGTGATAAAGGGTATCCTTGTCTGGTTCCTGTTCTCAAGAAGGATGCTTTTGGACTCTCTCCATTTAGGATGTTGTTGGCTGTTGGCTTTGTATAAATGCTCTTAATTATGTTGAGGAATTTCCCTTCTACTCTTATTTTGCTGAGAGTTTTTATCATGAATGGGTGTTGGACTTTGTCAAATGCATTTTCTGCATCAATTTATAAGATCATGTGGTTCTTGCCTTTTGTTTTATCTGTATGATGGATTACATTGATTGTTTTTCCAGTGTTGAATCATCCCTGCATACCTGGTATGAATCCTACTTGGTCATGGTGAATTATTCTTTTGATATACTGTTGAATTCTATTGAAACCTATTTGTTGAGGATTTTTGCATCTATGTTCATGAGGGATATTGATTTGTATTTTTTTTTTTTTTTTTTTTTGGTGGTGTCTTTACCTGGTTTTGGTATCAGGGTTATGCTGGCTTCATAGAATGAGTTTGGAAGTATTCTATCTTTTTCTGTACTCTGAAATACCTTTAGTAGTAGTGGTGTTGACTCTTCTCTGAAAGTTGGTAGAATTCTCCAGTGAAACCGTCTGGGCCAGGGCTTTTTTATTTAATTTTTTTTAAATTGTACTTTAGATGAAGGTTTACAGAACAAATAGTTTCTCATTAAACAGTCAGTACACATATTGTTTTATGACATTGTTTAACAACCCCATGACATGTCAACACTCTCCCTTCTTGACCTTGGAGGGCCCTTTTTTGGTGAAAATATACATAGCCAAAGTTACACCATTTCAAAAGTTTCTACATGTACAATTCAGTGACATCAATTATATTCTTCCAGTTGTGTGGCTATTCTCACTATCCTTTACCAAATTATTCCATCACCATTATCTTCATCTCACTGCCCCCTAGGCATTGCATCAAAACTTCTGAGTTGCTATTGTCAATTTGATCTCACATAGATAACTCTTTTTTTTTTCTGTACCTTAGGTGAAGGTTTGCAGAACAAATAGTTTCTCATTAAACAGTTAGTACACATATTGCCCTATGACAATGGCTAACAACCCCAAGACATGTCAACACTGTTCCTTTTCAACCTTGGGTTCCCTATCACCAACTTTCCTGTTCCCTTCTGCCTTTAATCCTTGTCCCTGGACTGCTGTGCCTCATTAGTCCC
>NW_004444118.1:2782721-2816712 GCF_000243295.1 Trichechus manatus latirostris | reverse complement strand
TCCAGAACCCTCTGTTGTGATCCTGGTCAGAGCAGTCAGTGGTGGTAGCCAGGCACCATCTAGCTGTACTGGACTCAGTCTGGTGGAGGCCATGGTAGCTATGGTCCATTAGTCCTTTGGACTAATCTTTTCCTTGTATCTTGTTCTCTTCATTCTCCCTTGGTCCCGAAGGGGTGAGACCTGTGGAGTATCTTAGATGGCTGCTCACAGGCTTTTAAGACCCCAGATTCTACTCACCAAGGTAGAATGTAGAACATTGTCTTTATAAGCTGTATTATGCCAATTGAGGTAGATGTTCCCCAAGACCATGCTCCCCACAGCTGGGCCAAGGCTTCTTTTTGTTGGGAGTTTTTTTAATTACCTTTTCAATCTCTTCTTTTGTTGTAGGTTTATTTAGTTGTTCTCTCTGTTTGTGTTAGTTTAGGTAGGTAGTGTGTTTCTAGAAAGTTGTCCATTTCCTCTAGGTTTTCAAATTTGGTAGTGTACAATTTTTCATAGTATTTTTTTTTTATGATTCTTTTAATTTCATTTGGATCTGTTGTGATATCACCCATGTTATTTCTTGTTCAGGTTATGTGCTTCTTCTCCTGTTTTTCTTTTGTCAGTTTGGCCAGTGGTTTGTCGATTTTGTTGACCTTTTCAGAGAACCAGCTTTTGGTCTTGTTAACGCTTTCAATTGTTTTTCTATTCTCTATTTCATTTAATTCTGCTTTAATTCTTATTATTTCCTTTCTTTTGACTAGTGAGGACTCATTTTTCTGCTCTCTTTCTACTTGTTTGAGTTGTAGGGTTAAATGTTTTGATTTTGGCCCTTTCTTCTCTTTCGATGTGTGCATTTATTGCTATAAATTGACCTCTGGGCACCACTTTTGCTGTGTCCCAAAGGTTCTGGTAGGATGTGTTTTCATTCTCATTTGATTCTGTGAATTCTTCTATAACCCAGTAGTTTTTGAGCAAGGTGTTGTTCAGCTTCCATGTGTTTGATTTTTTTTCCTTGCTTTTTCTATTTTTGATTTCTACTTTTATGGCTTTATGGTCAGAAAAGATGCTTTGTAGTATTTCAGTTTTTTTGGATTCCGTTAAGGCTTGCTTTATGGCTTAATATGTGGTCTATTCTGGAGAATATTCCAAGTGCATTGGAAAAGAAAGTATACTTGGCTGCTGTTGGGTGGAGTGTTCTGTTTATGTTTATGATATCAAGTTGGTTGATTGTGGCATTTAGATCTTCCATGTCTTTATTAAGCATCTTTCTGGAGGTTCTGTCCTTCACCAAAAGTGGTGTGTTGAAGTCTCCTACTATTATTGTGGAAAAAAAAGAGAATTCTTGTCCACATAACTAAGAAATCTGGAGGAACAGGTAGCTTCAGCCACAGCTGGATTCCAGTGCTTAAACAACGTCATCAGAGTTCAATCTCTTTCTCCATTTCTTAAATACAGTAGTTTTTCTCACCTGGAGCAACATGACCATTTATGGCCCAAAACACAAAGAATAGGATTCCTACAGGAAAGGCAGATTTTGTTAGTTGAAGAAAGTGAAAGGGGTTTTAGGTAGGAAAAAAGGCAGTATGTGTCTTCTATTTTTCCTTTACCCATCAAAAACTCACTAAGCCCCAATCAGCACATTTCTTTTCAGTGTGTTTTACCCATGCTGAGGCATCACAATAAAAAGTATTGTGGCAGGAAAAATAAAATTGGCCCACAATACGTATACTGAAACATCTTGTCTTCTTGACCTGCCCCTCTCCTCCCATCTTTACATATTGTGGAACAAAAATAAAGGTCTTTTTCCTCGGAAACTGCCAGAGGAACAAGATCTTTATTTATCATAGGACATTACTCAGAATTGAGGTTTGTTCTTTGAGGAATAGGAGAAGATAAGAGTAGTAATGACAAGGACTCTTCTCTTTGCTCTGCTTATAAACTAAGGAAGTGGTCACAAAGGGGCCAGGTGTAAATACAAATGAGGTAGTATAAATAGGTAATTCAAGCAGAGACAAAAGGGAGTGGTGAAGTTTGAGGCAAACTGGAAAACTGGAGTATGTGGGCACCACCTGTAGACATTCAAATATATTTTAATAAGAAAAAGCAAATTCCAGTAAAAACTCAGAAGCAGTCAAATAAGCGTGTCTCTAGATAAAATTCAGGAGTCTTGGGTGGCGCAAACTGTAAAGAGCTTGGCTACTAATGGAAAGGTTGGCAGCTGCAATCCACCCAGAGGTGCCTCCAAAGAAAGGCCTGACAATCTACTTCTGAAAAATCACAGCCATTAAAAACCCAAGAGGGCAGAGTTCTACTCTGAAACTCATGGAGTCATCATGAGTCAGAATTGACTCAATGACAACATTGTTTTTTTGTTGTTGTCATTATTGTTTTTAGGTTAGCTAAAATTCAGCCTCTAGATTTCCTGTTAGAAACTTTTGCTGTATGGGACGTGCTCTATATACTGAAACGCCCTGTCTTCTTGGTCTACCCACTCTCCTTCCATTTTTAAATTTTTTAGTGGTGGTATATCATTGTTTTCTCCGTCTTCTTCCTTTACTCATCTCAGGTACAGCAGTTTATAGTCTCCTTCTTCCTGGTTCCTTATCACTGACTTGTTTTGTGTCCTTGTCACAGAGGGAGCAGATCTCACCATGAGACTGGTAGATGGAGTCACTGAATGTTCAGGAAGATTGGAAGTGAAATTCCAAGGACAATGGGGGACAGTGTGTGATGATGGTTGGGACAGTAATGATGCCACTGTGGTATGTGGACAACTGGGATGTCCAACTGCTGTCACAGGGATTGGCCGAGTTAACGCCAGCGAGGGATCTGGACCCATTTGGCTTGATAGTGTTGCCTGCAAAGGGCATGAACTTGCTCTCTGGCAGTGTAGACACCAAGAATGGGGAAAGCATTATTGCAATCATAATGAAGATGCTGGTGTGACATGTTCTGGTAAGTTAAAATAAAACTAAAGAGGGAAGGGCCTGTGTTCTTTAGGAGTAAGAATAGGTGTGAAATATGAGAGGTAAAAATACCAAAGCAGTTTTTGACTGGCTGCTAACCTAAAGGTTGGTGGTTTGAACCCATCTGACCGCTCCACAGAAGGCCTGGCAATCTGCTTTTGTAAAGATTACATCCAAGAAAACCCTATGGAGCAGTTCTACTCTGTAACACATAGAGTTGCCATGAGTTGAAATCGATTCAATGGCAACAGTTTTGGGTTTTAATTTTTAATACATTCTTTATTTGACTGGTTTGGAAGGTTGTCTGACTCTTTTCTGTAATAGTTATTCAGACTGCTGTTAGAGACAACATTTAGAATTCTAAATCTACCTGGAGCTCAGAGAGACAAACTTTTACAGGTCACTCTTTTATATGTGACTTGCTCATATTTTTCAACCATTGACAATTTAATTAACCCTTGAAACTACAATCCCATTTCTAACCAAATTCATGGTCTCTACTTGCTGTTTCTAAAAAAGCCAGGAAATAGGTAAGTGTCTCAGTATCTGGGAAGGAGCAAGATAAAAAAATATCCTTTGGGAGTTAATACGTGTAAGTGCCTATGACCTAAGTTTATGTCTCTTTTGCAGATGGATCAGATCTGGAGCTAAGACTTATAGGTGGAGGCAGCCGCTGTGCTGGGACAGTGGAGGTGAAAATTCAGAATTTGTTAGGGAAGGTGTGTGACAGAAACTGGGGACTGAAAGAAGCCAGTGTGGTTTGCAGGCAGCTGGGATGTGGATCTGTGCGCAAAACATCCTACCAAACTTATTCCAAAGTCAAGGCCACAAACACATGGCTGTTTGTAAGCAGTTGTGAAGGAAATGAAACTTCTCTGTGGGACTGCAAGAATTGGCAATGGGGCGGACTTCCCTGTGATCCCTACGAAGAAGCCAAAATTACCTGCTCAGGTATGACTTTCAATCAAGTCCACTAATAGGAAATTTAATTTCAAGGGGGCAAATTTACAGTAATAGCCTTAAAACTAATAAGAAGCATTAGTCTCTATAGCTAGATCTCTCTTAAGAAACCAGAAAATGTCTATACAAATTTCACCATGAGAGTCTTAGATAAATTTATAATCCATTTGGTATCTTCGGCAAAGGAGTTTGTTTTTGCTGGCTTTAGCTGATTCCCAACTCTTTTGAGTACTTTCTAAATTCATGGAGGGTAAAAGATTAAGGGGGATTGAAATTTTTAAGACTCACATGTGTCTGTCATGGGAGTCTCACTGGAATGATTTGATAAATAATTATGTTGGATAAACTGACATGACTGAACACAGGCTCCCTCTATCTTGCTGTGAGGAAACCCTGGTGGCTTAGTGGTTAAGAGTTCGACTGCTAACCAAAAAGTCAGCAGTTGGAATCCACCAGGCATTCCTTGGAAACCCTATGGGGCAGTTCTCCCTCTACTCTGTCCTATAGGGTCACTACGAGTCAGAATTGACTCGATGGCAACGGGTTTGGTTTTTGGTTTATCTTACTGTGAAAGAATTTTCCTCATTCTGAACATATGTGCGTATTTCGTTCTTTAACCTCTTTAAAAAGTTCAAAAGTGAGCTGTGAGTTGTCCAGGTTTGTGGATAATCTTTAGCACCTTTATGTTAATTGTATTTATACAAACGCTAACTTTAAGTGATATTTTTCAACTTTAAGGCAATATATTGACATAACACATTAATATGGTGAAAAGACTATAGATAAAATACTGTACGTGCAAAACCATTAAATATGTAGAGAACTAGTCATAGGGTGGAAACTTTTATGTGCTGCATGTCCCCTAACCAGTGGCATCACCCCAAGCTCCTCCCAACCTACATGTGCCCTAGGTGAGGGAATGACTGAAAAAAAGGCAATCTTTTAATGCGTGCATTTGAATTGTTACACTAGTTTTTTTTTTTTTTTTTTTCAGTTCTTGATTGGCAATATATTCACATGGTTTAATCTTCAAAGTATGAAAGTGTAAAATCTTCCCCAGCTACTGCCCCCAACTATTCAATTAATCTCCTCACAGGCAACTTAATGTGGATGAGGTTTTTATATATCAATTTAAGAGATACTTTACGCAAATACAAAAAAAAAAAAAAAAACAAGCAAATCCATAGTAGGTATCACCCCCTTTTGTTATCCAAATGGTGACATGTTATACAGATTGATCTGTACATTGAGTCTTCACTTAGTAAAACATCTTGACTATAATTTCCTATTAGTATTTAAGATCTTTCTGAGTCTTACAATTACTTCTGTCTTGATTATATCTGTGACATTTCTCTTATCATTTCTTATTGTGTGCATTTATTTTTGCTTTTTAATTTCCTTTATTTCGTAAGATTAGCTATTGGTTAAGTTTTTAAAAACTTGCTTTAAAGAACAGGCATTTTTTTTTTTTTTAATTAGTGCTAGCTTTGTTTTCTAATTTATTAAAATTTGTTCATCTTTGTATTAATTCACTTCTGATTTCCTAAAGCTCAGTTTCTTTTTCCCTCTAACTTCTCGAGCTGGGTGCTTAATTAATTTTTATTCTTTCTTGTTTGTTAATATAAATATTTGAAGCTGTAGACTTACTTATAAATAAAGTGGTGAGTGCACCAGTAGCTGTATCACATAAATTGTTATTTTTAAATAATTTTGTTATTTGAATCTTCTTTATCTTTACTTTTTTTTTTTTTTGGTCCATGTAATTGGACATAATTGAGACAGGTGAATTAAAGTGTTTTACCACTAATGTGTTGCTACCTGTTTCATCTTGAATTTCTTACAGTTTGTTTATGAATGTTGATGCTCTATCAATCTGGGACATAGCACTTTATATGATTGTTCTGTGGTCATTGTGAATTGTTCTCTTCAGTATTATTTAAGTTTTTATCATTTCATGGTTGGATGGTTTTTGTTCTGAATCAAACTTGTCTGATATTAATATCGTAACTACTGCATTATTTACTTTTTTTCTATTCTTTTATTTTTTACCTTTGTTCTAATCATTCTATTTAGGTGCATACTCATCCTAGACTTGGTACTTACTTCAAAAAGGAATCTGGTTGGATTACTTTTTTGAGCTGAGAGATATATTTGATCTTAGCTTAGTCGTACTATGTATTGTTAAATTGTTATGTACTATAACAAGATATTATTATATAATGTATTATGTTGCAACGAAAAATATATTTCACTATGTGACCTTTTTTGAGATCTTTGTGAAAGCATACTTATATTTCTGATAACTTCCTTTTAAATTTACATACTACGTCTTTTGTCCTATTAATTGTATTTTTATTAATTAGCATTAAGTTCAGCTGCAGATAAAATAAAACCAAGTAACAGTGCCTTAAGAAAGCAAAGAAAAGTGGAGGGTCAGTTTACTTTAGGTCAGAAAAAGAGAAAGACTCTCAATGAGATGGACTGACACAGTGGTTGCAACAATGGGCTCAAACATAGCAAGGATTGTGAGCATGGTGCCGGACCGGGCAGTGTTTCATTCTGTTGTACATAGTGTTGCCATGAGTCAGAACCGACTCGACAGCACCTAACAACAACAAGAAGGCAAAGTTTTGGCTTCTCTTTTCTCTTTGAAATAAGCCAAATAGGTTAACAGTTTAAGGCTGATTTGGTGGCTCTATGGTCACCAAGAAACACCCATAGTTGTTTTTCCACAGTAATAACCAGATCCTTCTGGACAGGAATGATGAGGACTCCCTACTCTGCAAATGAGTGAGCTCCTTGGTAAGCCAAGCTGACAAATCTGCTTTCTGAGAAGCTGTCCTCTGTCCATTATCACTTCACAGGCCCACGTGCTTCTCTCTGGGCAATTCTTCCTGGTGCATTACTCTCCATAGTCACATCGGAGGTCAGTTTGAAGAGTATATCTGTCTGGGGTTTGCATACATTTCATGAGTACTTTCTGCTGGCATTGGTTTAGGAAGCCTTGGATGGCATTAAGGATTAAGTGGTCATTGGCTGGTGCCAGCTGCCCTCTAAGTCAGCAAAACATTTCCCTCAAAACTTAGTAACCTTCTAGTCTATTTTGTTGAATCCAATGCCGTGTGAAAGTAATCATAGTCAGAGAATGTATTTACATACTTTGTGCTGTGACTAGCCCCTTCCTTGTAATTATTGGTCACTGCCTTAAGGTCATTTGAAACCATGGGTATGGGAGGAAAGGCAAGACCTAAATCATGTCTTTGCTGGTAGGTCATTGCCTTTGTATGTGAAGTATCAATCTTGCCTTCTGCTAAAGCTCAGTTTTGTAACCACATGAATTTGGGTGACAGGCTATTTAGTGGGTTTTTTTTTTTTTTTTTATTTCCAATTCTGCAAGTTACTGGACTCTCAACTACATACAGCAGCTGTAGAAAGAGTATGTCTCCCTTACAAAGTTGATATTTCCCCTCCCTTTTCTGCTTGTAGTCTGGCTACTTCTGGTCTGAGTTCACCTCTCTCTAAAGGTGGCAAAGAAGATCCAGGTCATAACAACAGTCTGATGTTTTAAAAATTTTTATAGTTTTCCCACTATATTCTCTAGTTTTGCAGCTTTAGTGAGCACATGGTTTGTTTTCAAGGTGACAATTGTCCATTTATATTCTACTACGGATAACAGGACTCATTTGTTTTCCAGCTTATAATATCTTAGTCATTGGTATTTGCTTCCCATCGACTCCATTCAACCACATGCATAACTTAGGTTTTATTACTAGACTACCTCATTTACCGTAATGCATTCTGAATTATTTAGGATTCTATTCAGCCACATATAATATAAATCCCCAATAACATAAGTTTAAACAACATGGGTTTATTTTTCTCGCTTGTAAATAAATCCAAAAATAGGATGACAGTTTGGAGCTTATATAACTTATGGAACATTAGGGGCTCAGAGACTCTCTCCCTTCCTACTCTACCATACCTAAAACATGACTTCTAAGAGTTTCGTTACAGGTCAGAGGAAAGGGAAAGCTGAGTCAGCTCCCTGTAAGAAGTTTTCCCAGAGGCCTCTGTCACCCGTGTTATTGTATAATTGATCAACCTTTCTGAGAGGGAATCTGGGAAATACAGTTCTTCAAAACAGAATATTACTGCTAATAATAAAGTCAGCATTCTGTAGTTAGAAATAAGGAGAGGATAGATATTATGTAGGCCATATCTATAAAACTTTTACAACTCTATATACTTTATGTAATCCCTTGTTTCTTATTTAAATGGTATCTGTTAACATCATATGAAAATTAATAGCATAATTTTTCTTTCTTCCCCCTCTACTCTCTCTTCCTTATCACTTAATATTGGTAAATTATGTTTTTAAATATTAACCTCCATACTCTTAAATATACGTATACCATCAGTATTTGGTTTTCACCTTTATATGATGACTTTTAACCTGCAACTACTAAAGATAAGGAAGTCATTGTCCTTATTCTACCACCTACCTTCTTTTCCATTGTTTCCCAAATTTATTTATTTTTTTAGAATGGCTATATATACATTTTCAGGAATATCAACATTTACATTCTAGTCTTTCGTTCTAATCTTCACATTTGTTTTCATTTCAGTGTTATAGTTAAATAGTTGCAAAGCTTGCCATTAGTCCTTTTTACCATGGTTTCCTAGTCATTTCGTGATTTGCTGAGGTTTATCTCTAGTAAAATCTTGAAGGACCTATAAAAACAGAATCCCTCATTTCTTGAATATTCACAACTACCTGGTTTGGTTGAGAATAAAGAAATTAGGTCTCTCCCTCTTCTCTCTCTCTTCTTTTCCCCTTGAAAGTGCTGTAGGTGTTACTAACTCCCTTTTCTTTTAAGCCCTGTGAATAGAGCTATGGAAAAGTCTGAAGCTACCTTGATTTTTTTTTCCCCCCACTTAAGTGACTTTATTTCTTTTATTGCCTTACTTTAAGGTTCTGGATTTGTTTGTTTGTTTTTAGACCAAGATATGCCCTTTCAATATGTAGATTTAAGCAGGAAAATTTCTTTCAATTATATAATTTAATACTTGTTCTGTTCCATTATATCTCCCCCCCATTTAGGAACCTCAATTATGCATATGCCAGATTCCCTCTATCTCCATATTAATTTTCTCGCTATCGCATTATAATCATTTTAATTTTTTATTAGTTCACTTTTCTCATTTCCACTCTCTTCTATCCTCACATTTCTAAACTCTGTTCAGTGGAGCCCACACTTCTTCCAACTGTTTTCATTTCAGTGTTGGTGTTAATTTTTCTTTACATTATTTTTGTTCCTGAGGACTGACAGCTCATAGTTCAAATTTACTTGCAGTCTTGCCGTCTGTTCTATGAGCTCCTTCACCTTGATTTTGTATACTTGCTTCAGAGAGGCTAAAACTTAAGTTTTTAAAAATCCATACTGAAATATTTTATCACACTTTTCATCTGTTTCCTAATTCTTTGGAATTAAAAAAAAAGTTATTGGTCTTATCCTTCTTTTATCTTATGATATCCTTCAGTCAGAACTCATAACAGTTCCTTTGGTTCCTTACTCTTCAAGAAGCAAGAGATTTTTCTGGGGCAGCTATTGGGCATGTTCCAGGCTAGTAGGAAATTTTTTTTTTATAATCCATGTTATCTGTTCACATGACTCCAAGTTTATTTTGACTGCATTTCTCCCCAGGAAGTGGAGATAGGCAGTTGCGGGACTTTTCATAGTGCAAAGACCATCTTTATACATCCTACCTGTGTGATCGCCCACTTAGGCCTGCCTCTTGGGGAGCTCCTGGTGCCAGCGTTGCCCCACTATTACAAAGAAGAAACTTTAGTTTGCAACTTAAGATGGCATTTTAGCTTGCAGAACTGTATTTTTGTTTGCTATTTGCCATGTTCTTTCTTAGCTCTCTTTTGTAAATGGTTTTGTTATATTTCTGTAGCTTTTAGAAGATCCTCTGCTTATTTTGGCTCCTGGGTTTTAGTTTTCTCCTTGTTTTGCTAGAAATAGAGTTTGCAATTTTGTCTTTTGATTTGCTTGATACTTTCAGAAGATCTCCAGGAAGAAATGATGGAAATGTTATTCTGTTCCTGCCAAATCCAAACCACAAATTCCCTAATCTGTTAAAATTCTTATAACTTTATATAGCAAGAGGTTATGTGGCTGGAAAGGGCCAGAAGAACTCAATGAAACAAGAAGATTACAAAGATAAAGCAACAATTTCTCTCTGATGTGCAAGATTAGACAACCCAGTCAGAAAGATGTATAGGATATTTTGGTCACAAAATTGCTTTGAATTCCAGACATTTTGTTGGTGATTGCTGTGTATATGCTATAGAGGACATCTGACCTTAAGAAACAGTTTATTTTGAGTTGTGCTATATTTTTACTTAGGTTTGGAAATAACTTTGGCTTTAGAACAAGCTATACTTTTCAAGGAGCCCTGGTGGCACAATATTTAAGAGCTCAGCTGCTAACCAAAAGATTGGCAGTTCGAACCCCCCAGCCACTCCTTAGAAACCCTATGGGGCAGTTCTACTCTGTCCTATAGGGTTGCTATGAGTCAGAATCGACTCAAAGGTGATAGGTTTTTTGTTTGTTTGTTTTGTTTTTTATACTTTTCAAAGTTTGGAAAGTACCAATGATGAAAACGTGTTAATGCTTCTTTAAATCATATTGTAAGTTTTATCTATTATTAGACAAAAAGCAGTAATTATAATTAATTATTTCTTAAAGAAATAAATACACATTTAGTTACTCATGCAAGGGAAAGCTTAGCACGTTGATAAAAGAGGCTAAATCTGGGCACAAAAATTCACTTAGTGGCTCTTATGTAAAAATGTAATCATAGATTTAGAAGGAAAAAATCTTTCAAAGCATTAACTTTTCAATATTCTAACCATGTATGCATAGCAAATGATATAAGGAAGCCAACTGATGGTGTAGATCAGTGTGTTCTTTGCAGATTCATGGAATAAACATTGATTGAGGATAGAGTCTACAAGTCCCTAATGCTTAGGAAGAAAAGTAGATTAATTCCCCTAGCCATCACTTTCTGGGTAGAAGAACTTCCCCTTCACCCTGGACTCAAATATTTTAGGGATCAAGGAATCAAGAGGATATTTATAGAAGGAATTTGTTTTCAAGTGCTTAACAGCTTTCAACATGGAAGGGAAAATACTTTCTGTTTTTCTTTTTTTTTTCTGGTTGTGTTTAATTTTATTTTGTTTCAAATAGATCCAGATGAGAAAGCCAGAGGTTACAGGAAAGCTGAATTGGACTTAATCTAAGAATCTGTCTTTATGTAAAGATTTAGGGCTGTCCAAAAGTGGAATGGGACTATATGAATACTAATCAATGATAGAGGAATTTCACGCTCAAATAACGATTGGACAAGAAGAAATTAAGGACCTTCTAACTCAAGAGTCTTTATTTGTGTTATAGAGGCATTTTTTGCTTTAAACTCAGCTGTGTTTAGAAAGCCACATGTTCTTCATCTCAAATTTGTATGGGAGCTTGCTTTGTATAGATTTAATACATAAGTGGGTGAAATTTTGACATGCTGAGACATTCTATAGTGCTATGATACAGAAGGTATTCATATCTGGAACGTTTTCTAAGACATTTGAGGGAATTGTCAAGGTCTAATGGGTATTTGTATCATATTGATTGCAATGCCAAGGGATCATAAGAATTAGTGGTGTTTGAGAGCAGGCATCTACAAAGGCTTATACGCCTTTTGAGGTCTAGTTTCAAATGTATTTTCTTTGTTAAAACAAAAAGACTTAAAGGAAATAGTTTGTGTCTCCCAAATAATTTGGATTGCCTCTGAGCATTTTAAAAGAGGAGCCCTGGTGGTGCAGTGGTTAAAGCACTTGGCTGCTAACGAACAGTTCAGCGGTTTGAAGCCACCAGCTGCTCTGCGGGAGAAAGATGTGGCAGTCTGCTTCTGAAAAGATTTATAGCCTTGGAAATCCTGCGGGACAGTTCTACTCTGTCCCTTAGGGTGACTATGACTTGGAATTGAGTCAATGACAATGGGTTTGTTTTTTGGTTATTTTAAAAGAAACAGTTATCTGGATGATTGTGTTCCTCATCTTAGCATAAGAGCCCTTCTGAGCACAATCTGAGCCCCATTTCTTTAGCTTTATCTCTGGCATCTCTTTTCCTTACATTTTAAATTCCAGCTATACCAAATTGCTTGTAATTCCTTGATTACACCATGTTATTTCTTGGCTGTGTTCTTTAAATGCTGTTTACTTGCCAAACTCAAATCCTTTGTTGTTTTGTAAAACTCAGATCAGATTATACTTTTCTCCTATATGGCCACAAACAGAGCTTATGACTCCTGTTTTTGTTAGTTTTGTATCTAATACATATTTCTATTTTTCGACTCATCAGATTATTATTTGAATATTTATATCTCTACTAAACTGTGTGTCTTTGGGTGAGAGGGCCAAGAATCAGAAATTGAGCAGCCCTGAAAAGAGGTAGCCTTTTCCACATACATAAGGTAGGAAAATCCATTATAAATAGAGAGAAAATTTTCTGGGGAGGCACAGAAACATGAAAAAATATAACATTCCCAGGTATCTTTAGGCTGTGGCATAGGGTGCAATTGATGAAATGGTAGATGTTGAAGCTTTTAAGGTAAGATCATGAAGTATGCTAAAGAATTAGTGTTCATTATCACTCCTTAATTTTGATAACTGAAAGGTATTGGGGAAGCTACTAACAATCTCTGTGCTGTGGTTGCCTCAAAAGGAAAAATGAGGATAATATAATGGCTGCCTCATAGGAATCACATAACAAGTGATCAATAAATGATAGCTACTACAGCTATTATCGAGTCCCTGGGTGGTGCATACTGAAAGGTTGGCTGTTCAAACCCACCCAGAAGCACCTTAGAAGAGAGTCCTGGCAGTTTATTTCTGAAAAATCAGCCATTGAAAACCCTGTGGAGCACACAGTTCTACTCTGTACAATGGGATCACCATGA
Organism: Trichechus manatus latirostris; assembly: GCF_000243295.1. Taxonomy (NCBI): domain Eukaryota; kingdom Metazoa; phylum Chordata; class Mammalia; order Sirenia; family Trichechidae; genus Trichechus; species Trichechus manatus. The sequence continues at coordinate 2,803,789 of NW_004444118.1, read as the reverse complement.
GTTGGAATCGACTTGAGGGCAACATATAACAACTATTATCATTATTATTATTGCTATTATTTATCTTCACTGATAGACTGAACTCTGTGACAAGGTGGTTGAGGACAGAACCTTGGATTTGGGAATAAGTTAAGAGTTCTGATAAGGCACTGTCAGCCTGACAGGAGGAGAAAACAGGAGAGATGAGAGTCGCATATAGCAAGTGTAACGGGTGTCAAATGGAAAGAAAGGGTCTGATGTTCATTTTGAAAACTGGAAGTACCTTGAAAAAGTTTATGTAGAACCATTCAGAATGGTTGAGGCAGAACCTAGATTGCAGTGGGTGGAAGACTGAGTGCAGAACTAAGAGGTGGACGCAGTGGGTACACATTGTCTGTGGTCTTTGATGTTGTGAATAATGAAAGTGAAACACTGGAAAGAATGAGTTGTCATCATGACTCCTGGGATGGCTGGTCCCAGGAGGCAAAGTTCTAGAATTCTCTTGGATTGGTTCAATGAGCAGTGAGGAGGTCTAGAATTTATTATGCTTAATTCTAGGCAGAAAAGCCAAGAACAAGTACGGAAAATTAATGGGCACTCTGGTCTCTCTTTCCAACTCTTCACTCCTTTCCTCACCTCCATCATGAGGGAAGACCTGGGAATCATTTTCTCTCTCACTGAAGTGTTATTTTTCAGCCCACAGGGAACCCAGATTGGTTGGAGGGGACATTCCCTGCTCTGGTCGTGTTGAAGTGAAACTTGGAGACACGTGGGGCACCGTCTGTGATTCTGACTTCTCTCTTGAAGCTGCCAGTGTGCTATGCAGGGAATTACAGTGTGGCACAGTCATCTCTATCCTTGGGGGAGCTCACTTTGGAGAAGGAAGTGGACAGATCTGGGCTGAAGAATTCCAGTGTCAGGGCGATGAGTCCCATCTCTCACTCTGCCCAGTAGCACCCCGCCCAGATGGGACTTGTAGCCACAGCAGGGATGTTGGAGTCATCTGCTCAAGTGAGACCTAGAGAACATTGTCAATTTGTTCCCATACAGTGAAAGGGCTGGGGTCGGTAGTCACAGCATTCTTTCCTAAAGCATTGTCTCCTTCCAGGATACACAGAAATCCGCTTGGTGAATGGGAAGACCCCATGTGAGGGAAGAGTGGAGATCAAGACACTTGGGACCTGGGGTTCCCTCTGCAACTCTCACTGGGATATGGAAGATGCCCACGTCATTTGCCAGCAGCTTAAATGTGGAGTTGCCCTTTCTACCCCAGGAGGAGCACATTTTGGGAAAGGAAGTGGTCAGGTCTGGAGGCACATGTTTCACTGCACTGGGACTGAACAGCATATGGGAGATTGTCCAGTAACTGTTCTGGGAGCATCGCTATGTTCTGCAGGGCAAGTGGCCTCTGTAATCTGCTCAGGTAAGAGGATGAAGGGCAACCAGTGATGAACCTCTTCCATGATGGTGTGCTTTAAGAACAGTTGTACTGATAGGGATGAAGAACAAAAGAAAAGGGAAATGGTCCATTCTGAGAGATCTTGACACGTGCGCCAGAATATTACCCTCATTTGTCTTTTAAGAAGAGTAGTGAACTTAATTTTCATGGATCTCACAGCTATCTAGTACTTAACTATATGCCAAACCTTCTTCAAATCACCTTATTCATTCCTAGTCTGGCTGACTTATTCATCTCTCTCTAAAGCTATGGGTATCTCCAGCTCATTTGTACACTACCTGACCACCCTTCTTCACTTTAACCCTTTGAGTTTTGCATGACTGAGCAATTTGGTGTTTGCAGGAAACCAGACCCAGATATTACCCCTGTGTAATTCATCTTCCTCGGATCCAACAAGCTCTCCCATTCCAGAAGAAAGTGCTGCCGGCTGCGTAGGTGAGAATTAGCAACCAATCTATGAGAATGATCTCAATCCTTAGGAATACATTTTATTAATATTTTCTATTTTTTTCTCAGGGAGTGGCCAACTTCGCCTGGTCAATGGAGGAGGTCGCTGTGCTGGAAGAGTAGAGGTTTACCATGAGGGCTCCTGGGGCACCATCTGTGATGACAGCTGGGACCTGAGTGATGCCCGCGTGGTGTGCAGGCAACTGGGCTGTGGAGTGGCCGTTAATGCCACTGGTTCTGCTCATTTTGGGGAAGGAACAGGACCAATCTGGCTGGATGAGCTGGGCTGCAATGGAAAAGAATCTCGTATTTGGCAGTGCCGTTCACATGGCTGGGGGCGGCACAATTGTAGGCATAAGGAAGATGCAGGAGTTATCTGCTCAGGTAAATTCTATACGTACCCTCCGGTCACAATTACATAGGAAAGGACTGAGGTGGGGCAAAGGGTAGTCAGGGATATTAATCAGAAAATCCCTTGAAAAGCAGGTCAAAAGGAATGATTGCAGGAGTCAGAATCTCAGAAGTGTGGGTGTGATGAGTTAGTGTTACCTCATATACAAGATAGTGTAATATTCAAAAGAGAAAAATCCAGAAATGGGCTTGCAAGTCATGAAAATGACAACAAAGTTAACAATGGGAAGTTCTTTTATAAATAAATATGGTGCTGGATACGGGACAAGGGTTCAGTGGCACCACTTGATAATCATAGCACTAATGAAGAAGATTAAGGAGGAAGAGAAGAAATACATTTGATGCATCATTCTTCAGAGGAAAAGATGATTAGCATTCCCAAGTAATTTTTCATGGCAAACAAGTGAGACTTATCTACCGTAAGAGCAAACCTTACCCTAAGAGACCACTGCTCTTGCTTTGTATGCATGGCAAACTTTAGAAACTATTGTGGTGTGGGAAAATGTATTACATTGTAATATTGGGGAAAATGATGCTATGACTCACTAACTTAGGGAAGTAAATAATTCTATACGCCAGAAGAGATTCTGGTGTCATTCTTATTTAATGACATAAATTTGGTAGAGCACATGCACAGCAAAACCATGAAGTGTCAGGAAAGAAGATATTTCATTTTAAGGTAATGCACACAAAACTTTTGTTTTAGTGCCTGAGTGTCTCAATTTAAATAATAATAATATTTTATTGTGTTTTCGGTGAAGGTTTACACAACAGTTATGTTCCATTCAACAATTTCTGCATATGTTGTTCAGTGACATTGACTACATTCTTCACAATGTGTGAACATTCTCATGACTTCTGTTCTGGTTGTCCCATTTCCATTAATCTAGTTTCCCTGACCTTTACATTATCATCTTTATTTTACAGTAATTGTTAACTGGTCTCATATAGGTGATTTTTAAAAGTAGCACAGTACTTGTGGGTGATATTCATTATTTTTTGCTGCTGACTCAATTTTAACTATCAAAAGGAGTTGTAAGGGAAAAGAAAGAACACAGTAAAACACTTAAGCTAAAATTACTCCTTAAAAAGTAATTTAGGAGGAAAATCCAAACTATTCAATTGGAAAAGGCTCTGAGCCTTTGAATGGGATCTGGAAAGTATCATCAATATACCTAGAATTATTAATGACATTCTAAAGAGGTCCCTGAGTACAAAACCCAGGACTAGAAAGGAATAAGATATTTTATAGAATAAATACTAGCTTTTACTACAATTTAATAAACTGTCCAGAAGTTACTAAAGAATTGCCAGTAATCTACATAATGTACCTATTTTTAAAACCATTGTCACATCACAGTAAAGGGTGGGAGTTCTCTGAGTCTTCAGAGAAGACGTGCAACTACTAACCATCTTTCACCCCAGAGTTCATGTCTCTGAGACTGACCAGCGAGACCAGCAGACAGACCTGTGCAGGGCGTCTGGAAGTTTTTTACAATGGAGCTTGGGGCAGTGTTGGCAGGAGTGACATGTCCCCAGCCACAGTGGGAGTGGTATGCAGGCAACTGGGATGTGCAGACAGAGGGAGCATCAGTCCTGCATCTTCAGATAAGACATTGTCCAGGCCCATGTGGGTGGACCATGTTCAGTGTCCAAAAGGACCTGACACTTTATGGCAGTGTCCATCATCTCCGTGGAATCAGAGACTGGCCAGTCCCTCGGAGGAGACCTGGATCACATGTGCCAGTGAGTACCCAATGGCCTATATGGAAATTCCACTCTGCATCTCCACTGTCATCTTCTGAGAAAACACCCTAAGTTTTATTTTCCTATTCTCCAGCCAGCTTAAATTGTTAGAGCTAATTAAGTAGGGATGGGAAAACTCTGGTTAATACCTATTCTACCTGGATGGCAAAATTGGTTTTATTTCATTTGGCCTGTAGGGATTCAAGATCAGTAATCATTATTCCAAAGAATACCATTCTCCCCATGGTCTGCTTGAAAATTTTATTCAATTGCTTTCTCTGTGAACAAATGAAGAGCAGAGAACATGAGACTGAGTATTTGACTATTGAGTAGTATATCTTACCTTTACCTTTTTTTCTTTCAAATATCATCTTGTTAGGAATCCCTGGATGGCACAAACATTTAAGCACTCGGCTACTAGCTGAAAGGTTGGCTGAAAGTTTGTTTTCAAACACACCCAGAAGCGCCTCGGAAGACAGGCTTGGTGATCTGCTTCTGAAAGATCCCAGCCTTGAAAACCCTATAGAGCAGTTCTACTCCACACACATGGGGTCGCCATGAGTCAGAATCGACTCCATGGCAACTAACAACAACATCATCTTGCTATGCTAATATAAGGAAAGAAGCAGTCAGAAAGATCAATCCTTCAATTGTTCTCTATTCTATATCTTCTCCAATTGGAAGATTTCTATTTACCCAACAATCTCTCAGGCTCTTTGCTATTTGAGATGACTTAGTATTCTGTTGTACGTTAACTTTATCCGACCGGCATTCCCTGAGTCACACTATGATTCTAATGTCCACGATGAAATATATCCAGGATGTATACTTTCATAAAAGACAAACTTGTAAAAAATATATTTTTTAAAAGTACATTAAATAAACAATGTTTAAAAGTTTTTTTTAAAAAAAGTGATTTCAAGTCTCTTTTCCTCTGTGACATCTTAGAAGCTTTTATCTTCTCAGATGGAGAAATAACCTAGGTGTCTATAATTTTTCAGGCAAGATAAGACTTCAGGAAGGAACCACTAATTGCTCTGGACGTGTGGAAATCTGGCATAGAGGTTCCTGGGGGACAGTGTGTGATGACTCCTGGAACCTGGAAGACGCAGAGGTGGTGTGTCGACAGCTGGGCTGTGGCTCAGCTCTGGCAGCACTAAAAGAAGCAGAGTTTGGTCAGGGCACTGGGCCCATCTGGCTCAATGAAGTGACTTGCAAAGGGACTGAGTCCTCCTTGTGGGATTGTCCTGCCAGACCCTGGGGGCACAGTGACTGTGGACACAAGGAGGATGCTGGTGTGAGGTGCACAGGTGAGTGCCAGGAGCCCGGCTTAAGTCTGGAACCTCTGGCAGCGATGAGGAAGTGAGCAACAAAGTGCATTGCATAAAAACTCTACATATTAACACAGGGATTTGGTGGGGAGAGAAGCATGATGTTTGTATCTGAAAGAATGATGAAAACACTTTTTACTATCTGTACATTGAGTGTCACCCAGGAAAAGTATATCATGTAAAGAGAGAGATAGAGGTATGGATATAGCTATAACTATATGGATAAAATATGAACCTATAAATATGGATATAGCTACAGATATAGATATCACTGTACAAAGGGAAGAAAGATTAAGGAATTCTAGTTTCAGGTGGGAAGAAGTGATTAGGCACTAAGGACTCAGACAAGGAAATAGAAATATTTCATTTATATCTTATTTCCAGAATTAAGCCTGATTTCTCTTTTCTCTTGTAGGAATTGTAGAGACCAAAGAATCACCAAATTCCACAGGTACATCATAGAGTTTATGAACATGAGACCATTTCTCTGCATTATTTGGAATTCCTCTTGTTTAGAGACTTGGGGTTTGAAGAAAATCTGAGAATTTGAGATTTACTTCAGACATCTTGTATCTTACCTAAGGGAGCGATAGTAACTAGGGACCTGGGTCTTTATACCATTTCTCTTGTTCTTACTTTTGCTCAGGTCACTCATTCCTCATTGCACTGGGGATACTGGGGGTCATTCTCTTGGCCCTTCTCATCGCATTCCTCATGTGGACTCAGAAGCGAAGACAGAGACAGCGACTTACAGGTCTGGGTCAAAATGTATCTCTAAAATGTAGAGCTCGGCTGCTAACTGAAAGGTTGGCAGTTCAAACCCACCAGCCACTTCCCAGGAGGAAGATGTGGCAGTCTGCTTCTGTAAAGATTTGCAGCCTTGGAAACTCTATGGGGCCATCCTACTCTGTCCTGTAGGGTTGCAATGAGTCTGAATCAACTTGACAGTAATGGGTTTGGTTTTTTGTTTTTAATGTGTCTACACATTATTATCACATGGCATCAGGAAAGTCCAATCACAAGAAAAGGACGTTATGTTTGGTAAAGTAGAGGGTCAGCGAAAACAAGAAAAACCCTCCATGAGAGGGATTGTCACAATAGCCACAACAATGGATTCAAACGAACCAGCAATCATGAAGATGGCACAGGTCCAGGCAAAGTTTCGTTCTGTTATACATAAGGTTGTCATGAGTCGGAGCTGACTTGACAGCAACTAACAACAACAACATAATGTGTCTACAGTATAAAGCAGTCCTCGGGATAAAAACAAAAAAATATTAGAGTCAAGTATCAAATGTCCAGAAAGAAAGAGCCTAGAAGAGGTTTGAGCAATTTCTCAGCATAAAGAAAACACGATTTCAGAGAACAGGGGCTTTGGGCATATTGATGATTCCTGTCCTTTATCTACACATTTAGTTGGGTCATTATAGAATTGATAGTCCGGAATGAATATGCTATATGTGGTTAATTGCCCAAACATTTATTTGCACTGACTGTACTATCATTTGGAAACCCTGGTTGTGTAGTGGTTAAAGCGATTGACTGGTAACCAAAAGGTCAGCAGTTCAAATTCAACAGGTGCTCCTCGGAAACCCTATGAGGCGGTTCTACTCTGTCCTATAAGGTCACTAGGAGTCAGAATCGACTCAGTGGCATCGGGTTTGGTTTCTCATTATACTATCGTTATTACTGATTTTACTGTTCTGTCAAACAATATGCTAGTCTCTAAAGATATAGACATGGATAATAAACTTTTTGTCTTCATGGAGCTTCAAGTCTAGAGGAAGAGATATATATGTAAACAGATTAACTGCAATGTACTATTATACATTATATATTAATAAATAACAAAGCAGTCAAAGAAGATAGTAATTAACTGAACGGGGCAGGAGAGTATAGGAGGATTCTAGGAGGCTTTTGAGACAAATTTTGAAGCTAGGAGTTCAAAAGTCTGGGTAAGGTGCTTCTAAGGAAGGAGAAGAACATGAACAAGCATAAAAGATGGTACATTTGTTGTTTTTTGAGGGGGAGTAAAAGTTGAGTGTAAGGAGAGAAGCTATTGATAAGACTAGAGAAGAGGGAAGAACCAAATCTATTCCATGGTAGAAGATGGATAGTTAGTCATTAGAGCATTGTATAAGAGGGAGAAATGATCAAGATGTGTTTTAGAAAGATCTCTTTGGCAACAGGATTTAGGAGGAGTTGAAGAGGGACAATGTTACTGACAGGGAAAACAATTTGAAATAGTCAAGATGAAAGATTTAACTACAGTGAGAAAGGAAGGAGATGATAGATTTTAGCAAAAGCTCCAGTAAATTAGAGAAGACCGCTGGTTGTCTTGGGGGAAGAAACTATGCTGTTATATGATGGCAATAGGGACAGGTTAGCCACAAGTCTATTTCATTTGGTTGTGTAAGGGAAAGCTTTGTAGTGGGATTGGATGGAAACAAGCCAATAGCATGGATAAACAGTTGGTATTTTTGCACTGCTGGGAAAAAGTACACATAAGGGAGGGGAAGTTGCATTATGGTGAGCTGATCCCTAACCTAGGACCTCTCTTATCAGTGTCTTCAAGAGGAGAAAATTCTGTCCACCAAGTTCAATACCGGGAGATGAATTCTTGCCTGAAAGCAGATGATCTGGACGCACTGAATTCCTCAGGTCTGTGGGTTCTTTGAAGGTCTATAGCCCCGGGGTTCACACCAGTAGCTACAGTTGAGGCTGAGGCATTCTACTTTGTCTATCCATGGAAATAACTCTAAAAACATGTAATAGGAACTTATGATCCATAAAAGGAAGAAGAAAGGCGGGGATGAACTAAAAGTTATTCTTAGAGAACAAAAAAATTGCAGTCATAGTGAGGACTCTAGCTTAAGAAGCCTATGATCATTTCTAACAGAGGTACAAGGAACCATGTAGCAAAATACTATGACTTGGGCTTCATTTTATTAAAACAAAAGTTAATCTAAAAGGCTATCCTCAGTGATATTTTCACCTTGCATATATTTTTCACAATTTCTTGCACTCCCATTTCCTGTTATTCTCCTTTCTCTCACTTGATATTTATCATATTTTTCCTAAGAGTCTAAAAGCTTAAAAATTCTACATCTTTAACCCATCAAAAGCCATCATTATTCACAAGACTGGAAACCCTGGTGGCGTAGTGGTTAAGAGCTATGGCTGTTAACCAAAAGATCGGCAGTTCGAATCCACCAAGCGCCCCTTGGAAACACTTTGGGGCAGTTCTACTCTGTCCTATAGAGTCTCTATAAGTTGGAATCGACTCAACAGCAACAGGTTTTTTTTTGTTGTTGTAGTTTTTCATTATTCACAAGACTGGCCTTAGTTCCCATTGCATCTCATGCCTCTTTCTTTGTCCTCAGATCTCTATTTAGCAGCGATGCACTAATCCTGCCTCTGGATAACATAACTCCACTGGGGTGGAAGAAAAATGTCCCAGCACCCACTATCCTTACTTCATGAAAGCTTTATGCCTTCTTATTGTTACTTATCTCTGAGTGGGGCCTGCCATACCTCTTCAACCCAAGGAATGTGGTACTTGGCTGCTACTGTGTCAGGAACACATATTTAAGGGGTGGGGAAAGACTTTTTGTGCCTCTTAAATCATATTCGTTTGCCTTCCTAATTATAGACAGCACTTTTAGCTGCTCAGATAGCTTCCGGGATACTGTGAGAGGAAGTCTGGTTTATTTCCCAGTAATTACTTTCTTCCTTTCAGAAGATCCTGATAAGTCAGATGGTTTTAATGCTGCTAGACTAATTTCTGTGTCTAAATCTCTTCCTATTTCTGAAACGAAAAGGAGGCCATTATGAGGTGCACTGAAAAGGAAAATGGGAATTTATAACTCAGTGAGGTGAGTGACAGAATTTATTCTTCGTCATTGTTCATAACAGGTACATTCCTGAGAGCTTCTCTGGTCTTGACGCAGTGTTTTGCCTGAAGTTCCAGGCCGTAGTATTTACAACTTGCCTTTGGGTTAGGAGTATTTGAGGAGAAGTGAAGCATTGACTCTTGGGTGTTGTGCCAAAGGATAATAAGAAAGCATTTCATCAGAAGAGCAGATAATAATTTTTTATATTGAAATATGAGACATTTCTCCAAGGATCATTACTGGGACACAGACTAAGGCAGTTAAAAGTAATCTCACAATCTACTTAGATTAAATACATCAAATCTTTCTTATAACTGCTGATTATCTTGTCCCTCAATATAGGTTGCTGGCAAAATATGAAAAAACAACAGTGCCAAACATCAAGCTAGTATTTAAGGCTCATACTCAATAGCTTCCACGTGTGTGCACATCAAAGCGCTATTTTGTTAAGTAAACTGGTATTAAAAATTTGACTTGAAGGTCAAAAATTACCTATATACTTCCATCAACACCCATAGAATAATAATAGTTTTAAGACTTTAATAACAAGACAGGAATTTTAAAAATACATAACTTCATTTGTCCAGTTATTTAGAGATGACAGACGTATATAATATGCTACTATGCAGACACTAACTCATAATGATGTAAATATCTGATTAAACTAGGAAATTATTATCGAAAAAGTTTTTATTTTAGGAAAGCAAATTCAAGACAAATATAATTGTGGAAAAAAGTGCAGGTATGTTAAATTAGCAGATATACATACAATAATTACAAATTATACATACATCTATTAAGATCAATAAACATCCTTAATTTTTTCACAAATTGGAAAATAAATGAATCTATTTTTAGAACAAAATAAAATAATTTTTTAAAAAATCGCATATTTATTAAAAATAGATTCAATCAAAACATGCACTGTATTTCACCATTAATTCACGTTGAAGGTAATGCCGAGCAATGTTTATGACTCTTAGAAACATTGGACCAAAAGAAAATTTGTCTTCCGAAAGTACATATAATTTGGGAGAAATATTGGAAAGAACAAATGTATATACGTATATATTTCTACATACATAGGTGCATGTGTATATAGGAATATATGTATATACAAATATACATATATGAACTATTTATATGTACATATAAATATCCATATTCAGAACATATAGCAGCTTTTTATAAATATAAGCCTTGCTTATTTCTTAATTTCATATATATTTTAAGCAATAACAATGGTACAACCATGTTATACCATGGAGCTAAGGAGAAAATGGGTAAATAAATACGAATAAATCTTTTTAAGAGATTATAGGGATAATTTTATCAAATAGACAAGAATTAATCTGCATGCTATGGTAAAGATGTGTAAAATGTTATAGGAATACGGAAAAAGCAGTGGCTATATTTGCCTAAGAAAGTTTAGGCAGATTGTGAAGAAGACATGATGTTCAAATTAAACATTAAAGATGAATGAAAGACCATTCTGTGGAAAGGACACAGCATGTACAAAATACAGAGGCATAGGAATGAACCACATCTATGGGAACAGTTTATTCATTCAAAAACGTATACCAAACATTTATGGTGACAGGTAGTGTCCTTAGCACTGAGGATACAGAGATAAAAAAACATTAGCATTAAAGACATGATTGCTTAATGGAAGATCTCAGTCTATGGGTGAGAGTAGGAAAGATTGTGTGGATTCAGGAATGATGAAAATCTAAGCTGAAAAGACTGCATAGGGCCCCATAATACATAGTTTTATCTACTATACTTCGTGTTCATATTTTATTTTGGGTAGGCTGTGGAAGATCAAGCCAGAGCAAGACACAATCAAATTTCTATTTTAAAATTTGCTTTTACGAGGAAAGTGTAACAAAAGAAAATAAGTTAAAAAGTGAACAAAGCAAGAAAATTTGTTAAGCTATACACCAAAAAGAAAATATGATGAAATGATTTAGCAGATACATTTTTCTGTTTTTTTAAAAATTATTTTTGGGAGGACGGTATTCTTATAAATTTTATATAGCAAAAATATGCATTTTTATTGTAGAAATATTATATATGACAATAAGAAATGCGGATTGAGACAAAGGATAAATATTGAAACTCTTAAAAGTATATAAAATGCAGTGTTAATATCTATAATATGCAAAGAGTTAATATCTAAAATATATCTACATGGAGCTTTTATAAATTGTATATCATAAGAAAAGGGTATATATGTATTTGCATATATACATTATTATGTATGTAATAGAGACATAATTAGATATGGATATATGTAATATATCTTATCAATTGTTAAGACAGTGACAGAAATTCAGTGAATAATTGGGTGAAGGCCATGACAAGAATTCTCACAAAAGAAATTTCAAATGATCTATAGACAGAAGAAAAAGAATGCTCAAATTCGCTACTATTTCTGGAAAATTCAAGTTATAGTTAACAATGAGATACCACTTTTATATAAAGTGATACTTTTATAATACATTTTAAATATTAACAGATATTGAAAATAATACTTATTGCTGGTGGAAATGGAGAAAAAAGGTGATTTCAGACATTGTTACTGGAAATGAGAAGTGTGGTAGCCTTTGTAGAAAGAACTTTGACAACTGCCATTAGAATTAAATAAAATATGCCTTCAGAGATCTTTTGACCCAATAACTGAGAATTTCTTCCTTACAAATAAAGCCATCAGTTTCTAAGAACACAATGCACAAGGTTTTTTTTTTCTTCAGCATTGTTCACAGTGGCCAAAAGCTAGAAATAAAGTGAATGTTAATCAATGAGGTAGTGGTTGGAAAAAATCATGGTGCCCAAACCAAGAAAACTAACCCACTGTAGTCAGTGGATTCCTACTCATTGCCACCCAATAGGACAGAGTAGAACTGTCCCATAGGGTTTCCAAGGAGCAGTTGGTGGATTTGAACTGCCGACATTTGGGTTAGTAGCCAGAGCTTACCCCTGCACCACCAGGCCTCCAATTATGTTATAGCCAATCAAAAAATGAAATAGCATCCATAAAAATGCAATATGATTGCATTTATGTGATCCTGTTATCAAATATAATGTTTATATCTATAAAAATATTCAGTGTATATGTATAAAGGAGTCCCTGGGTGGCACAAACAGTTAAATGTTGGGCTACTAACCAAAAGGTTGGTGGTTTGAATCCACGCAGCGGTGCTTTGGAAGAAAAGCCTGGTGATCTACTTCTGAAAGATCACAGCCATTGAAAACCCTATGGGGCCAAGTTCTACTCTAAAACACATGGGGTCACCATGGATGGTAACTGTTGATTTTTTTTGTTTGTTTTTGTTTTTTGGTATATGTATTGTGTTGGGAACCGTGGTGGTGCAGTGGTTAAGAGCTATGCTGTGCTGCAACTGCTAACCAGAAAGGTTGGCAGTTCGAATCCATCAGCAGCTCCTTGGAAACCCTATGGGGCAGTTCTACTCTGTCCTGGAGGGTCACTATGAGTCGGAATTGACTCCACGGAAATAGGTTTGGGTTTTGTTTTTTGTATTGTGTTCATATTAGGTAAATATAAATAGGTAAATGAGATCACTGTAGGAGAAAATACACAACCACCCAGAGCGGGTCAGCTAGTGGAAACACCTGCATGGAAAGGAAGCTGCACTTCAACATTCATCAATCAAAATGAGGAAATGACAGTTTATTAGTCACAGGTCTTGGAAGGCAGCACCCTGGAGGGCCGCGCACAGAGTTCGTATGGGTGCCTATGAAGGGAAGAATCGGAGAGAGTAAATGGACTTGGGCTCAGCCTTTAACAGGGTCCGAGGGTGAAGTACCCTTTTTTTCTCGGGCTTAGGAATTATTGACTAATTAGAAGCAAGAGGCGGGAAACTGGGGGGAAGCAAGTTAGCAGGGAGAGCAGGGGAGTGTATAACTGAGGTGCACTATGGCTAAGTTTGATATTATGATTATGAGATTTCATAATCTCAAGCATATGAGTATTATTCTGCTGTAATAAATGATTAAACTACTTTTTTCATAATAATTACTATGGAATCACTGCTTCAGAATCACATGGGGATGCTTTTAAAAACGACATTCCTGGGTCCCATTGTAGTCCTACCGAATAGAAGTAATTCTTAGGCACACTGAAGCTTGAAAATCATTGCATTTAAGTTTTCAGGTCAGGAAAGTAGTATGCTCTTTTAATATACGTGAGATTCTGTGTGTGTGTGTGTGCTATAATGTAATGCCTTCCATGCATATATGTGTGAAGAGAAAAATCACATTTTTCTATTTATAACTTTAGTCCCCCCTTTAAGATACCTTGATGAAGACCTGGATTGTTGAATAGAGCAAGAATCCACCTAGTTCACTGAAGATTACAACTGTTTTTCCAAGTGGAGCCTTTTGTCTCCTAGTATGCCAAAGACTGCTGCTGAATTTCTAAAAATTAAACTGGTGAATGTGACTACTTAATGTTGTATATAAGCCTTTCAAGAGGATTAAATAAAAAAAGAATACTGCTGGTTTGAGTTTATCTTAACAGATGGCTCTTGATTTTTGAATGTCTGTGTGCGCATTCCAATGTTTTTATGGTTATCATCAAGACAATGTGATGTCTTTTCGCTGGACAATGTTTTCATTTGCATAAAATAGCTTTTGTTTTGTTTAAGTCGTTTTTTTCTTTTTATAAAATTGAAATGGATTTCTTTTTCTTTTTCTAAGAAAGGGATAGTGAATGATTATGGAAGGTTCTGTTAATAATATGTGATTAACTCTACAAGACATGACTCTCATCAACTCTTTAACTGCTTTTTCTCACTGTAATTCTAGTCACTAACATAAAATGCACAGCAATACTTGGTAAGGGTATAAAGACCCAATGGCTCAATTCTTCATTTTTCAAGACAGCATAACTGAAACTGATATGAATTCATCAACTATGTCTTTTCTATAAAAATGCAACTACTACATTGAAAGTTCATATTTTTACAAAAAATCAGTTACCCATTTACACATTAACATAAAGAAAAAACAGCACTTAAAAATATTTAAAAGTAATTCAATACCAAGCTTCCATTAGAGTCTACTAAGTAATTAAATATCCTAAATCTTATATGCAAACTGATTTTTAATCCTTTCTCACTATCCAAGTATTGTATATGCTTTCCTCTGGCATTCTAACTATCTTGTGGAAGCGCCATTGGGTCACTTCCCATTTCTTTTGCACCTCTTCTCAATTTCAGATATGTATTTGGCATAAATTACCTAAATTATTTATTTATTTACTTACTTATTCAGCAAAATTTATTTAGCACTTATATTTGTCAGGTATTGTGTTAGTCACTTAGGCATAAATAGATAAGAAATGATCCTTTACCTTAGAGATATCGCAGTCCACTCAGAGAAGCAGAATTATACATTATAAGTATTAAGTAATAGATTAAATTTAGTAATAAATACAGTACAGGGCATTATGAAAGCATGGGGGAAGTATATGTAATCCAATGGGGCTGGGAGTCAAGGGATGCCAGAGAAAGATGCTTCTAGGAAAATTTAATGCTATCCTGTCTAACCTACACAACTCACCACTTAAACACATTTAATGGTAAAAGGGAGGAGTTGAGAATTTGAGATAGAAGAGAGGAATTCAATCACATGAGAAATTCAGTGTGTATGTGTGTGTTGGGAGTTGAGGGCAAACACTAGGTGATGTTATTGGGTGTAACTCAATTTCATATTCCTTGATCCTGAAGGATGAGACTGGAGTGATGGACATGCCTGTGTGACTGAACTTTATGCTACCGGTAATTTGGATATAATGAAGAATGCAATATGACTAACATGCATTTTATATAGTTCTCTATGATGATTATATGGAGGATATGTTTTCGAGAAAACAAGTGTATTTTGGAGACCAGTTAGGAAATTGTCACAGTTATCATGTGCAGTGATGAGAAGATCAGATTTGCATTTTCTATTACTGGCAATATATGTGCTTTTAAAAATAGATATTTGGGATTTTCTATTCTTTCTTGTGCTCCAGGTGTTAATTTCTTAATTTTTTTCACTTCTGCTAACTAGACTACTTCCATTGGATCAATTAAAAGCGTGTTAGCTCTGTTTACCTTGAATAGAAACTTTCCAAAAAAAGCGTTGACTAGGATAAACAACTGATGCATTATAGAAAATGTAGCTTATCACATTACCTAAATCATGACCAAGGCAGCCATAAATTCTTCCTAATACATGACTGGACAGAAGAAACTCCAAATAGAGGAGTTGTATTAGATTTTTTAAAAAATGCTAGCTTAGGATATAATTCACACACCATACAATTTACTTATTTAAAGTGTACAATTCAGTGGTTTTTAGTATATTCACAGGGTTGTGCAAACATAACAACAATCTAATAAAAGAACATTTTCTTCACCCTAAAAAGGAACCCTGTACCTATTAGCAGTCACTTCCCATTTCCTGTGAACACCCTCCAGTCGCTAGGCAACCACTAACATACTTTCTGTCTCTAAAGATTTGCCTGTTCTGGATGTTTCAAATAAATGGAAGCATGCATACAATATGTGGCCTTTTGCGACTGACTTCTTTCATTTAACATAATAATTTCAAGTTTCATCCATGTCATAGTATGTGTCAGTTATTTCATTCCTTTTTTTATATAATTTATTTTTTTGTTGTTGTTGAGAATGTACACAACAAAAATACACCAATTCAACAGTTTCTACATGTACAATTCGGCGACATTGATTCCTTTTTATTGTTGAATAATATTCCATTGCATGGTATTTCTTATTGCTACTGTAACAAATTACCACAAACATAGTGGCTTAAAACAGTTCTGGAGGTCAGAAGTCCAAAATGTGTTGGCAGGAATGTGTTCCATCTAAAGACATTAAGAGAGAATCAGTTTCCTGCTTCTAGAGGCTGCCTGCATTCCTTGGCTTGTGACCCTGCATCATTCCAATCTCTGCTTCCATCATCACATCTCCTTTTCTGGCTCTGACACTCTTCCCGCTCTCTTATAAGAATCCTTGTGAAAATGGGATAATTGTCCCATCTCAAGATTCTTAACTTAATCACATCTGCAAAGTCCCGTTTGCCATGGAAGGTAACATATTCACAGGTTCTAGGTTTTAGAACATGGTCATCTCTGTGGGACCATTATTCTGCCTACTGCATATGAATATACCACGTTTTATTTATTCATTCTTCAACTGATGGACATTTGGATTGTTTCCACTTTTTGGTTATAATGAATAAACCTGTGATGAACGTTGGTGTGCAAGTTTTTGTGTGGAAATCTGTTTTCACTTCTCTTGGGACTATACCTCGGAGTGGAATGCTGGGTCATAACAGTCCCCCTTTTACTGCTCAGTATATTCCTAGGATGGTGAAATTTCTACTCAGTGTGATCATAGCTAACACTTAACATAATACTATGTGCCAGTGACTGCCCTAAAAGTATTACATAAATTAACAATATAATGGTTACAATAACTTGGTAAGGTAGATATTGTTTTATATCCATTTTAGATTTTGGAAAACTGAAACACAGGGAGGTTAAGTGACTTGCCTAAAAGCATGCAACTAGTGAGTGGCAGAGATGAAATTTGAACGCAGGTAGTCTGAATTCAGAGGCCATGCTCTTAACCACCTTGTTATATAGCTTTCAAAATGAAATATGGGTTGTGTGAAAGAAAACACATCCAACATTTATTGTCTTATACCCACTTAAGTATAACTTGTGGTACTATCACTATTTGTACACTACCAACTACTAACCTTCCCCAGAGTGTCATATAGTTGGAATCATACAGTACGTAGTCTTTTCAGACTGGCTTATTTCATTTAAGAAAAGGCACTTAAGGTTCCTTCATGCCTTTTCATAGTTGATAGTTCATTTTTTTAATCACTGAATAATATTTCATTCTGTGGCTGCATCACAGTTCGTTAATGCGTTCAGCTATCATGGTTGCTTCCAAGTTTTAACAATTATGAGTAAAGCTGCAATAAACATTCATGTGCAGGTTTTTGTATAGACATAAATTTTCAACTTATTTGGATTAATACCAAGGAGTGTGATTTCTGGATCATACGGTAATACTATATTTTTACCTCTGTAAGAAACTGTCAGACTCTCTTCCAAAGAGTACCATTTTGCATTTCCACCAGCAACGAATGAGAGTTCCTGTTGCTCCACATCCTCACCTGCATTTGGTGTTGGCAGTGTTTCAAATTTTAGCTATTGTAATAAATGTGTGATGGTATTTCATTGTTCTTTAATCTGCAATTCCCTAATGATATATGATGTTGAGCATTTTTTCATATACTTCTTTCCCATATATATACCTTCTTGGATGGAGTGTCTGTTCAGATTTTTGCCCACTTTTTAATTGGGTTGTATATTTTCCTAATGTTGAATTTTAAGCATTCTTTGTATATTTTAGATACAAGAGTTCTTTTTGTTTTGTTTTTTTAATCAGATATGTATGGTGCAAGACCATGCAGTGTTTCATTCTGTTGTACATAGTGTCGCTATGAATCAGAACCAAATCAACAGTACCTAATGACAACAACAACATGTATTCTGCAAATATTCTCTCTTAGTCTGTGGCTTATCTTCTCATTCTCTTAATGGTGTCTTTCATAGAAGTTTTTAATTTTAATGAAGTACCAGTTAACAATTTTTTCTTTCATGGATGGTGCTTTTAACATTGTATCGAAAAACTCATCACCAAACCCAAGGTCACTAGATTTTCTCCTATGCTGTTTTCTATAAGTTTTATAGTTTTGCATTTCATGTATAGATCTATATGATATTTTAAGTTAATTTTTTGAGAGATGTAAGGTTTCTATATAGATTTTTCTTTTTGCACGTGGGTGTCAAATTGTTCCAGAACCGCTTGTTGAGAAGATTATTCTTTATCCAATAAATTGACTTATTCCTTTGTCAATAATCAGCTGGCTAAACATAACCCTGGTACCAAAACCAGGCACAGACAGCACAAACAAGAAAAAAAAATTACAGACCAATATCTCTCATGAATATAGATGCAAAAATTCTCAACAAAATTCTAGCCAATAAAATTCAGCATCATATTAAAAAAATAATACACTCTGACCGGGTGAAATTCATACCAGCTATGCAAGGATGGTTCAACACTAGAAAATCAATCAGCATAATCCACCACATAAATGAAACAAAACAAAAGAATACCATGATCATATCAATCTATGCAGAAAAGACATTCAACAAACTCCAACACCCATTCCAGATAAAAACTCTCAATAACATAAGTATAGAAGGGAAATTCCTTGACATAATAAAGGGCATCTATACAAAACCAATAGCCAACATCACTCTCAATGGAGAGAGGTTGAAAAAACTCCCCCTGAGAACACGAACAAGACAAGAATGCCCTTTATCACCACTCCACTTTAACATTGTGCTGGAAGTCCTAGCTAGAGTAATAACACAAGAAAAAGAAACAAAGGGCATCCAAATTGGTAAGGAAGAAGTAAAACTGTCTCTATTTGTGGATGACATGATCCCATGCATAAAGAACACAAAAGACTCCACAAGAAAACCACTGGAACTAACAGAAAGATTCAGCAGAGTACCAGGATGCAAGAAAAACAAACAAAAATCAGTTGGATTCTGATACACCATTAAAGAGAATGACAAAATGGAAATTGGGACAGCAATACAACTTATAATAGGCCCTAAAAAAATAAAATACTTAGGAATAATCCAATCAAGGAAGTAAAAGAGAGTCAGGGCCAAGATGGCGGAGTAGTCAGATGCTTCAGGTGGACCCTCCTACAACAAGTGAATCAATTATATATGACAATCTAGGAGCCCTGAACATCTACGGCAAAGTTTAGGAACCGAACTGAGTGGCAGAAGGAGGGAGAGACAGTTCGGAAGCAGTGAGGAGTTGCCAAAACTGACTCAGTGCGCCTGAGCCCGGCAGGCCTGACCATCTCATGGCTGAGCAGTGAGGCAGGCAAGCAGTGGTGCTCAGGAGGCACGTTTTTAGCACCAGGAGAGACCCAGTGCCAGAGAGTCTACTCAACCACCCAGAACCAGTGAGAAGCAGCCCTCAATCGGCGAAAGATAAGTACTTGCATACAGCATACCCTGTGGATCAAAAACACTCCCCTTAGGGAAAAACCTCCCTCCCATTTATGTCCTTGCTCCCTGCTCTGCACTGGGCCCCAGACCAACTTCTGCAATTGCCGAGTCCCCTGGGCCAGAAGAAGGATCCGTCACATGCCGTGAGCCATTCTCCTGGCCTTGGAGAGTTAAAAAACTAACAAACGGGAAAAAAACAAACTACCGGCTCCCCTAAACCAGAAGCCCAGGGAGGAAGGCACAGCTCCTTTGCCTAGACACAGGCATAAGGGATTCACTGACTTTGAGTGCGTTTCCCCCTGCACAGACTTGTGTGGGCCCATTTCAACACGTAGGTCCTCATTATCACAGTACAACAAGGTATATACCTGAAGTCTAACTTCCACTGTTTCAGCTGTGAAGTGGCAGGTTCCTGACATTTGGCAATGCTCTGCCCATTAAGCAGGGTCTTCACCTACCCACATCAGGGGTCTGAGGACTGGTGGCTCCACCCATGCCACCTAGCCACCTGCGATAGAGGCCCAAGAATAAGAGATGCCCCCCAGTCCTTACAGCCAACAGCATCAGGTGCTCATAGTCTGACTGCAAAACCCATCCACCTACACGAACTGGAGAACAGGGATACACCTTCTTCCTGGACACTTGGGGGTGGCTGTCAGCCCACCACCTTGCTCAGAGTGTGGTCCCTGCTGCAGCCAGATGCCTGTAACTACATCAATCACCCAAGCCTGTCTAGGACTATAAGTGAGAGCCTACACCACACACTTGGTGGTTATCTACCTGGGCACGTGAGCTGCACCCATACAGGAGGACTGGGGGAACCTCTGAGCTCACATACCTAGTAACAGATCTAACCACCTGGTGGCAGGACATTAGAGCTTCAAAGGTGCCAGTAATCAAACTAGTTCATACAAGCAGCCTATCTGGGCATATCAAAACAAAATGAGAAGCTAGGACACAGTAAGCAAACATAAAATAAATAAACATAATAACTTATTGATGTCTCAGAGACTACAGTCAATATCAAATCACATAAAGAGGCAATCCATGATGGCTTCAGCAAGATCCTGAAATAAAGAATCTAGAAACTTTCCAGAGAAGGAAAATTTCTTGGAATTACTGGAGGCAGAATACAAAAGGTTAATATACAGAACTCTTCAAGGAATTAGGAAGGAAATTAAGCAAAACACAGAATACACAATAGAAGAAATTTAAAAGATTAGAGTAGAGCATAATGACAAATTTAACAGGCTGCAAGAATCCATAGAGAGACAGCAATCAGAAATCCAGACAATTAACAATAAAATTTCAGAATTAGACAACTCAATAGAAAGTCATAGGAACAGAATTGAGGCAATGGAAGTCAGAAATAGTGAGATTGAAGACAAAGCTCTTAACACCAACTTATTTGGGGAAAAATCAGATAAAAGGATTTAAAAAAATGAAGAAACCCTAAGAATTATGTGGGACTCTATCAAGAGAAATAACCTATGAGTGATTGGAGTACCAGAACAGAGTGGGATAACAGAAAATACAGAAAGAATTGTTGAAGATTTGTTGGCAGAAAACTTCCCTGATATCATGAAAGATGACAAGATATCTACCCAAGATGCTCATCGAACCCCACTTAAGGTAGATCCCAAAAGAAAGTCACC
>NW_004444118.1:2780480-2782174 GCF_000243295.1 Trichechus manatus latirostris | reverse complement strand
AAGGGTAAATATTAAGGTAACCACAAAGAAAACAGTACTACAAGTAAAAATAAAAAACTAGAAAAATATAAAGACTCAGCAAACACAAAATCAACAACAATGAAAAAGATGAAAAGAAAATACATAAAGAAAAACAACTCAGCACAGAAAATTAAGTGGAACAAAGAAACTGTGAACAACATGCAAAAAAAGACATCAAAACGACAGTACTAAACTCATACCTATCAATAATTATGCTGAATGTAAATGGACTGAATGAACCAATAAAGAGACAGAGAGTGGCAGATTGGATAAAAAAACATAATCCATCTATATGCTGCCTACAAGAGACACACCTTAGACTTAAAGATGCAAACAAACTAAAACTCAAAGGATGGAAAAAATATATCAAGCAAACAACACTCAAAAAAGAGCAGGAGTAGCAATATTAATTTCTGACAAAATAAACTTTAAAATAAAATCCACCACAAAGGATAAGGAAGATCACTATATAATGATTAAAGTGTCAATACACCAGGGAGACATAACTATAATAAATATTTACGTACCCAATCACAGAGCTCCAAAATACCTAAAACAAACTCTAACAGCACTGAAAAGAGAGATAGACAGCTCCACATAGTAGTAGGAGACTTCAACACCCCACTTTCGGTGAAGGACACAACATCCAGAAAGAAGCTCAACAAAGACACAGAAGATCTAAATGCTGCAATCAACCAACTTGATCTCATAGACATATACCAAATATTCACCCAACAGCAGCCAAGTATACTTTCTTTTCCATCGCACATGGAACATTCTACAGAATAGACCACATATTAGGCCATAAAGCAAGCCTTAACAAAAGCCAAAGCATCAAAATATTACAAAGCATCTTTTCTTACAATAAAGCCATCAAAGTAGAAATCAACAACAGAAAAAAACAGGGAAAAAAAATCAAACACATGGTAACTGAACAACACCTTGCTCAAAAACTACTGGGTTACAGAAGAAATTAAGGATGGAATAAAGAAATACATAGAATCAAGCAAGAATAAAAACTCAGCCTACCAGAACCTTTGGGACACAGCAAAAAGAGTGCTCGGAGGTCAGCTTATACCAGTAAATGCACACCTCCAAACAGAAGAAAGGGCCATAATCAAAACATTAACCCTACAACAGGAACAACTAGAAAGAGAGCAGCACCAGAAGAAAGGAAATAATAAGAATTTGAGCAGAATTAAATGAAACAGAAAATAGAAAAACAATTGAAAGCGTTAACAAGACCAAAAGCTGGTTCCTTGAAAAGATCAACAAAATTGATAAACCATTGGCCAAACTGACAAAAGAAAAACGGGTGGAAGCAGATAGCCCATATAAGAAATGAGATGGATGATATCACAACAGACCCAACTGAAATTAAAAGAATCATAACAAAATGCTGTGAAAAATTGAACTCAAATTTGAAAACCTAGAGGAAATGGACAAATTTCTAGAAACTCACTACCTACCTAAACTAACACAAACAGGTAGAACAACTAAATATACCTATAACAAAAGAAGAGATTGAAAAGGTAATTTAAAAACTCCCAACAAAAAAAAAAAAACCCTGGCCCGGATGGCTTCACTGCAGAATTCTACCAAACTTTCAGAGAAGAGTTAACACCACTACTACTAAAGGTATTTCAGAGCACAGAAAAGGAAGGAATACTCCC
>NW_004444118.1:2777175-2779021 GCF_000243295.1 Trichechus manatus latirostris | reverse complement strand
AGAGACTAGACAACTGGGAGCTTCTAAAAATCAAACACTTATGCTCATCAAAAGACTTCACAAAAAGAGTAAAAAGACAACCTACAGACTGGGAAAAAAAATTTGGCTACAACATATCCAACCAGTGTCTAATCTCTAAAATCTTCAAGATACTGCAAAACCTCAACAACAAAAAGACAAATAACCCAATTAAAAAATGGGCAAAGATGGTGTCTTAAGAGCCTGTGAGCAGCCATCTAAGATACTCCACTGGTATCACCCCTTCGGGAGCAAAGGAGAATGAAGAGAACAGGATACAAGGAAAAGATTAGTCCAAAGACTGATGGACCACAGCTACCACGGCCTCCACCAGACTGAGTCCAGTACAGCTAGATGGTGCCCAGCTACCACAACTGACTGCTCTGACCGAGGTCACAACAGAGGGTTCTAGACAGAGCTGGAGAAGGATGTAGAACAAAATTCTAACATCAAAAAAAGACCAGATTTACTGGCCTGACAGAGACTGAAGAAACCCTGTGAGTATGGCCCCTGGACACCCTTTAGCTCAGTAGTGAAGTCACTCCCTAGGTTCACTGTTCAGTCAGGGATTGGACAGGCCCATAAAACAAAACAGGACTAATGAGGCACAGCAGTCCAGGGACAAGGACTAGAAGGCAAAAGGGGACAGGAAAGCTGGTGATAGGGAACCCAAGGTTGAGTAAGGACAATGTTGACATGTACTGGGGTTCTTAACCATAGTCATAGGGAAATATGTGTACTAACTGTTTAATGAGAAACTATTTTGTTCTTTAAACCTTCCTCTAAACTGAGAATAATAGCACAACAAGAAGAATGTAATTGATGTAAATGAATTGTACATGTAGAAATTTTTGAAATGGTGTATCTTTGGCTATGAATATTTTCACAAAAAAAGAAAAAAGTTCTCCATGGCTGAGAAGGGATCCTGTTGACATGTCATGGGGTTGTTAACCAATGACATAAAACAGTATGTGTACTGACTGTTTAATGAGAAACTGTTTGTTCTGTAAACCTTCACCTAAAGTACAAGAAAAAAATTTTTTTTTAAATGGGCAAAGGATATGAACAAGCACTTCCCCAGAGAATATATTCAGGTGGCTAACAGACTCATGAAGAAATGCTCACAATCATTAGCCATTAGAGAAATGCAGATCAAAACTACAATGAGATATCATCTCACCTCAACAAGGCTAGCATTAATCCAAAAAACACAATAAATGCTGGAAAGGTTGTGGAGAGACTGCAACACTTATACTGTTGGTGGGAATGTAAAATGGAACAACCACTTTGGAAATCCATCTGGTGCTTCCTTAAAAAGCTAGAAATAGAAGTACCATACGACCCAGCTATTCTACTCCTTGGAATATAGCCTAGAGAAATACGAGCAGTCACACGAATAGATATATACACACCCATGTTCATTTCAGCACTGTTCACAGTATCAAAAAGATGGAAATAACCTACATGCCCAATAACAGAAGAATGGATAAACAAATTATGGTATAGCCACACAATGTGATACTACACAACGATAAAGAACAACGATGAAGTTGTGAAACATCTTATAACATGGAGGAAGCTGGAGGTCATTAGGCTGAGTGAATTTAGTCAGTCACAGAAGGACGAATATTGTATAAGACCACTATTATAAGAACTCAAGAAAAGGTTTAAACACAGAAGACAACATTCTTTGATGGTTACGAGGGTGGGGAGGGAGGGTGAGGGTTATTCACTAACTAGATAGTAGATAAGTATTATCTTAGGTGAAGGGAAGGACAGCAAACACTATGGGGGAAGTCAGCACAACTGGACTAAACCAAAGCTAAGA
>NW_004444118.1:2669828-2776438 GCF_000243295.1 Trichechus manatus latirostris | reverse complement strand
GTGCTGTCACAGTATGGGGAGAGCAATTAGGGTCACATAAAAATGTATGTATAAATTTTTGTATGGGAGACTAACTTGAAATGTAAACTTCTTCTAAACTACAACAATAAAAAAAAGGATGTAAGAGACCTATACAAAGAAAACTACAAAACACTACTGCAAGATACCAAGAGACCTATATAAATGGAAAAACATACCATGCTTATGGACTCTACATTGTGAAAAAGTCAATTCTACCCAAAGCAATCTATAAATACAATGCAAGCCCAATTCAAACACCAACAGCATTCTTTAATGAGATAGGAAAACTAATAGTTAGATTTATATGGAACAGAAACGGCCCCTGGATAAATACAGAACTATCGAAGAAGAAGAAGAAGAAGGTAGAAGACCTTGCACTACCTGACCTAAAAACCTACGGTGGTAGTTAAGGTTGTGTGTCAACTTGGCTGCATCATGATTCTCAGTGTTTTGGCAGTTATGATGTGGTTTGGCAGTTGTATGATGTGTGATCATTTCCATGACGAGATTATATATATTGTGATCACCTCCATGATGGGATCTGCTGTGAGTAGCCAGGCAGTTGAAAGGGAGTTTCCTTAGGCATGTGGCCTGCATCAAATATGAGTGGTCAAGGCAAGGCTCATGGGCTTTTGCTCGCTCTGGATCCTGCAGTTGGCTCCTGTTTGTCTGACCTCTGGTTTTTGGGACTTGAGCAAGCAACTCACCTGTTATCTTGCCTGCCAATCTTGGGATTTGTCAATCTTTGCAGCCTGTGAGCAAGAGCCCTGCTCTTCGACCTGCTGATCTTGGGTTCATCAGCCCCTGCGACTACATAAATCAGGAGAAGCCTCTATCCTGACACACAGACAGGATGTTCCAGCCTCTACAAATGTGTGAGCCATTTCATTGATATAAATCTCTCTATATATATGTATGTATATTTATACACTTTACAGATTTTTCTTCTCTAGAGAAGCCAGCCTAAGACATCTACTCTACAACTACGATAGTCAAAATGGCCTGGTACTGGTACAATGACAGACACATTGACTAATGGAACAGAACTGAGAAACCAGATGTGAATGTATGGTCACCTGATCTTTGACAAAGGCCCAAAATCTGTTAAATGGGGAAAAGAAAGCCTTTTTAACAAATGATGCTGGCATAATGGAATGTCCATCTGTAAAAAATGAAACAAGACCCATATCTCACATTGTACACAAAAACTAATTAATTCAAAATGGATCAAAGAGCTAAATATAAAACCAAAAACTACAAAGATCATAGAAAAAAACTAGGGTCAATGCTAGAGGCCCTAATATGTAGCAAAAATATGATACAAACCATAACAAACAATACACAAACACCAGAAAATAGATAACTGGGTCTTGTAAAAATTAAACACTTAAACGCTCATCAAAAGACTTCACCAAAAGAGTAAAAAGAATCTACAGACTGGGAAAAAAATTTGGGCTATGGCATATCTGACAAAGTTCTAATCTCTAAAATCTATAGGAAAACCCAACACCACTACAACAAAAAGACAAATAATCCAATTAAAAAATGAGCAAAGGATATGAACAGACACTTCACCAAAGAAGACAGGCAGCTAACAGACACATGAGGAGATGCTTGTGATCACTACCCATTAGAGAAATGCAAATCAAAACTACAATGAGATACAATCTCACCCTGACACTGCTGGCACAAATAAAAAAAAAACCAGAAAGTAACAAATGTTGGAGAGGTTGCAGGGAGATTGGGACTCTTATACACTGCTGGTGGGAATGTAAAATGGTACAGCCATTTTGGAAAACAATATGGTGCTTCCTTCAAAAGATAGAAATAGCAATACCATATGATCCAGCAATCCCATTCCTAGGAATATATCCTAGAGAAATAAGACTCACCACATGAATAGACGTATGCACACCCATGTTCTTTGCAGCATTAGTCATGATAACAAAAAGATGGAAATAACCTAAGTGTTCACCAACAGATGAATGCATTAAAAAACTACGGTACATACATACAGTGGAATACTATACAACAATAAAGAACAATGATGAATCTGGGAAACATCTCACAACATGGACGAATCTGGAGGGCATTATGCTGAGTGAAATATGTCAATCACAAGAGCACAAATACTGTATGAGACCACTATTATAAAAATTCATGAAAAGTTTCACACACAGAAAGAAACAATTTTTATTGGTTATGAGGGTGGGGAGGGGAGGGGAGGGAAAAACACTAACTAGACAATAGATAAGTGGTAACTTTGGTGAAGTGTAAGACAATACACAATACTGGGGAAGTCAGCACAACTTGACCAAGCCAAAGTCACTCGAAGCTTCATAGACACATCCACATGCCCCGAAGGACCAAGTTACTGGGATGAGAGCTGGGGACCATGGTCTCAGGGGACATCTAGCTCAATTGGTATAACATAGTTTTTAAAGAAAATGTTCTACGTCTTACTTTGGTCAGTAGCGTCTGGGGTCTTAAAAGCTTGTGAGTGGCTATCTAAGATACTCCACTCTGTCTGGAGCAAGGGAGAATGAAGAAAGCCAAAGTTGTGGACCACAACTACCACAGCCTCCTTCAGACTGAGTCCAGCACAACTAGATGGTGCCCGCCTACCAACACCAAGTGCTCTGACAGGCATCACAATAGAGGGTCCCAGACAGAACTGGATAAAAATGTAGAACAAAATTCAAACTCACAAAAAAATACCAGACTTACTGTCTGACAGAGACTGGAGAAACCCTGAGAGTATGGCTCCTGGACACTCTTTTAACTCACTACTCTGGTCACTCCTGAGGTTCACCCTTCAGCCAAAGATTAGATAGGCCCGTAAAACAAACAGTAATACACATAGCTCAACTATGCATACCAGACTAAATGGGCACACCAGCCCAGGGGCAAGGACGAGAAGGCAGGAGGGGACAGGAAAGCTGAATGAATGGAAATGGGGAACCCAAATTCAACAAGGGGAGAGTGTTGACACATCACGAGTTTGACAACCAATGTCACAAAACAATATGTGTATTAATTGTTTAATGAGATAATAAATTTCTCTGTGAACCTTCATCTAAAGCTCAATTAAAAAAAATCAGTTGGCTATATTTGTGTGGGTCTATTTCTGGGCTCTCTAATCTGTTCCATTGATCTGTTTGTTTATTCTTTCACCAATAATATATTGTCTTAATAATTGTAACTTTGTAGTAAGCATGCAAATCAGGTAGTCAGTCCTCCAACATTCTTCTTCTACTACTACTTCTCTTTCTCCTTCTCCTTCTTCTTTTAAAGATTATTTTCTTAAGAACAAAGTAGTAGGCTTCATACTACCTGATCTCAAAACCTATTATACAGCCACTGTAGTCAAAACAGCCTAGTACTGGTACAAGGACAGATACATAGATCAAGGGAGAAGAATTGAGAGCCCAGACATAAATCCCTCACCTATGGTCAGTTAATCTTTCACCAAGGACCAAAGTCCATTAAATGTGGAAAAGACAGTGTTTTTAAGAAATAGTGTTGGCAAAATTGGATATCCATCTGCAAAAAAATGAAACAGGTCCCATACCTCACACCATACAGAAAAACTAATTCAAAATGGATCAAAGACCTAAATGTAAAAAGATAAAGATTATGAAAGAAAAAAATAGAAACAATGCTAGAGGCCCTAATACATGGCATAATACAATACACACCATAAGTAACAATGCACAAACACCAGAAGAGAAAGTAGATAACTGGGAGCTCCTAAAAATTAAACACTTATGCTCATCAAAAGACTTCACCAGGTGGAGCCAACATGGCACCTGGGCAGATGCACCATGTTGTCCCTTTGCAACAAAGACCTGGAAAACTAAGTAAAACAGATACGAATATCAATCTTGGAATGCTAAGCATCAAATGGAGGGATAAGGAACTAGATCAAACACCAGAAGGAAGATGAAACTGACAGAAAACAGAGAATGAGGAGAGATATGGAGTGGAGATCGCCCGCCAACTAACAAGGCACAGCATCACCATCTTAGAACACAGCCAGCAACGATCCTGGACAGGGAGTATGGGAAGGTAACTTCATAGAGCTATAAATAGGAGACAGAACACCTGGTAACCAGAGAAACATGCTTTCCCATCACTCACCCTTCCTACTGACCCCAGGGTCCACCTTACTCCCACTTGCCAGCCCTCATCATGCCACCATTTTTTTCTTTTTCTTTTTTTACTTTTTTCTCTTTCCTCCTGTTCTTTCTCCCTCCCACCTAGCCCTGTATACAACCTCCCCCTCCTTCCCACCAGCACCCACCACACTGCCATTACTAGAGAGCCACCAACACACTGGCAGACCACTGGCCCGGATGTGCCTCATCCCCACCCACCTGCCCCAATCACACCACTTTTTTATTTCTTTTTTTCTTTTCTTTCTCCCAGCATATAGCCACATACACTAACTCCCCTCCCTTCCTGCCAGCCCCCACTGTGCCACCGCAGAGTGCCACAGCTGCAGTAGCATGCCACTGCCCTGGGTCCGCCCTTTCGCATATGCCAATCCCCATTGAGCAGTCATTTATTTTTTTATTTTTATTATTTTTTATTTATTTATATTTTTTTTTTCTTTCTTTTCTTTCTCCCTGCTATGTAGAACAGTATGCCACCTCCCTCCCCTTCCTGCTGGCCTCCAAGTTTGCCCAATCACCACCTGCAGGCTACCAGCAGACCATCATCCCATTATTTTCTTATTTTCCTTTTTCTCTCTTTTTTCTCCCTCCTACATAGACCCATACACCACCTCCTACCCTTCTCACTAGCTCTCACTATGCCACCGTGGCTAGAGTGCCCCCAGTGCAGAGGCCTGCTGTTGCACTGAGTGTGCACTGCCCCTCCCCTCCTGCCACACAACCAGTTGCTGAATGGTGGAAAGCAAGCCCATACTACACCCCATCTAACACCCACATCCATCTGGCCAGGGGCTATGAACGCTTTCACACCACTGGACCAACATCAGGAGGCAGGCAGTACCTGCCCAGTCTGCCCTCAGCCACCTCACTAAATCAGTGCATAGCAAAGACAGCTGACCCTGTCTGCTGCTGCGCTGTCCAACCAGACAAGGTGGTAAGAGCTATCATGCCCACAGATAAGCAAGCAGCAAAGCATGCCTTGCCTGCCTGTCCTGACATAACAACAACAACAAAAAAAAATGCAGGACAAGGAAGAGAACAATCAATAAATAAAGAAAATAATCCACTAATGTCTTAGAGACAGCAGACAATATCAAAACATATAAACAAGCAGGACAAGGTGGCTCCAGAAAGTGACCAAATCAAAGAATAAGATAACCTTCTGGTAGAAGAAAAGACAGTGGAACTACCTGATATGGAATTCAAAAGACTGATATTTAGAACTCTCCAAGAGATCAGGCAAGAGATGAAGGAAATGCAGACAAAGCCAAGGAAAAAGTAGACAAAATCATGGAAAACACCAATAAAACCAATCAAAACATAGCCAAAATCAAGGAAAACACAGACAAAGCCATAGAAGAATTCAGGAAAATAGTATAAGAACAAAATCTCAAAATGAATAATTAGAAATCATACAAAAACAGCAACTAGAAATTCAAAAGATAAACAACAAAATCTCAGAAATGGGTAACTCAATAGAAGATTTTAGGAGGACATTTGAAACAACAGACGACAGAATCAATGAGATTGAAGACAAATCCATGGATACCACTTAATTTGAGGAAAAATCAGAGAAAAGAATGAAAAAAATCTAAGAATTATATTGGACACAATCAAGAGCAAAAATTTGTGCATGACCAGAATTCCAGAACAGGAGGAGAAAACAGAAAACAGCAAGAAGACTGTTGAAGATATTGCCAGCAGAAAACTTACCAAATATCAAGAAAGATGAAAATCTGACTATCCAAGAAGCTCAATAAATCCCACATAGGATAGACCCTCAAAAGAAAGTCACCAGCACATATCATAATCACACTTGCCAAAACCAAAGACAAAGAAAAATCCGGAGTGTAGCTCAAGAAAAAGGATAAGTCATAAACAAAGTGAAAACTATAAGACTAAGCTCTGATTACTTAGCAGAAACTAGGCAGGGAAGAAGGCAATGGTATAACGTATATAAAATCTTGAAATAAAAAAACTGCCAACCAAGAATAATACATCCTGCAAAACTCTCTCTCTCAAATAAGGTGATGAAATTAGGACGTTTCCAGATAAACAGAAATTAAGGGAATTCATAAAAACCAAACCAAACTTACAAGAAATATTAAAGAGAGTCCTTCAGTTAGAGAACCAACAACATCAGAACAATCTGAGTCTAGGAAACAGGACAGCATCAGCCAGATACAAACTTAGTTAAAGAACTCTCAATAATAAAACAAAGCTAAAAGACTTAAAAGAAGGAAACAGAGACATCAATCTGTAAATGATGACAACATCAAAACAATAAAAGGGGGAATAAATGGTGTAGGTATAGAACTTTCAAATGGAGAGGAAGTCAAGAAAATATCAAGTAATGTAAGACTGGTTCAAATTTAGGAAGATAAGTGTAAATTTCAAGGTAATCACAAAGTTAACTAACCTACTCATCAAAATTAAAAAGAAGAAAAACATAAAGACTCAGTAAACACAGTACTCCATAATAACAAAAGAAAAGAAAAGAAATTCCTCTAACAAAAGGAACTAGGTACAGGGAAATAAGAGGAACAAACACCAGCATCCCCCAAAAAAATAGCACAATGATAGGACAGCAATAAACTCATAACTATAGATAATCATATTGAATATAAATGACTTACATGTACCCATAAAGTGAGAGTGGCAGAATGGATAAAAAACATGACCCATCAATACACAATCTACCACAGACACTCCTCAGACACAAAGACATAAATATATTAAAAATTAAAGGATGGAAAAAAATATATCAAGCAAACAGCAACCAAAACAAAGCATAAGTGGTGTCATGGATTGAACTGTGTCCTCCAAAAATATCTGTCAACTTGGATATTGCATGATTCCCAGTATTGTGTAGTTGTCCACTGTTTTGTCATCTGATGTGATTTCCCTATGTGTTGTAAATCCTATCTCTATGATGTTGATGAGATGCGATTAGTGGCAGTTATGTTAATGAAGCAGGACTCAACCTATAAGATTAGATTGTATCTTAAGCCAATCTCTTTTGATATATAAAAAAGGGAAGCAAGTAGAGAGTTGGGGACCTCATACCACCAAGAAAAAAGCCCTGGGAGAATAGATCATCCTTTGGACCTGGGGTCTCTGCACAGAGAAGCTCCTAGACCAGGGGAAAATTGATGACAAGGACCTTCCTCCAGAGCCAACAGAGAGGGAAAGCCTTCCTCTGGAGCTGACGTCCTGAATTCAGACTTCTAGTCTACTAGACTGTGAGAGAATAAACTTCTCTTTGTTAAAGATATTCACTTGTGGTATTCTGTTATAGCAGCACTAGATGACTAAGACAAGTGGCAATATTAATCTCAGATAAAATAGACTTTAAGGCAAAATTAAACATAAAAGACAAGGAAGAACATTATGTAATGATTAAAGGGACAATTCACCAAAAAAAAATAACCCCAATAAATATCTTTGCACCCAAGGACAGGGCTCCAAAATACATAGAACAATCTCTAACAACACTGGAAAAAGAAATAGACAGTTCCACAATAACAGAAGGAGACTTTAACATACTACTCTTGGTAAAGGACAGAACATTTAGAAAGAAACTCAACAAAGAAACAGAAGAGCTAAAGACCACAATCAACCAACTTGACCTAGTAGACATAGAGAACAGTCTACCCAACATCAGAAGAGTATACATTCTTTTCCAACACACATGGAACATTCTCCAGAATAGACCACATTTTAGGCCACAAAACAACTCTCAATAAAATCCAAAACATCAAAATAATACAAAGCATTCTCTCTGATTACAACACCATAAAAATAGAAATCAACAACATGAAGAACAAGGGGAAAAAATCAAATACATGGAAACTGAATAACACCTTGCTTAAAAACAACTGAGTAATAGAAGAAATCAAAGAGGGAATAAAAAAATTCCTAGAATCAAATGAGAATGAAAACACATCATAGCAAAACCTTTGGGACACAGCAAAGGCAGTGCTCAGAGGGCAATTTATAGCAATAAACGCACATATCAAAAAGGAATTACAAGCCAAAATCAAAACGTTAGACCTAAAACTCAAACAAATAGAAAGAGAGCAGCAAAAGAAGCCAACAAGCATCAGAAGGAAGGAAATAATAAAGATCAGAGCAGAAATAAATGAAGAAGAGAACAGAAAAATGATAGAAAGAATCAACAAGACCAAAAGTTGGTACCCTGAAAAGATCAACAAA
This sequence comes from Trichechus manatus latirostris, assembly GCF_000243295.1. Lineage (NCBI taxonomy): Eukaryota > Metazoa > Chordata > Mammalia > Sirenia > Trichechidae > Trichechus > Trichechus manatus. The sequence goes on along the minus strand of NW_004444118.1, from coordinate 2,768,027 downwards.
CCACTGGCCAAACTGACAAAAGAAAAATGGGAGAGGAAGTAAGTAATCCACATAAGAAATGAGACATGGGACATTACAACAGACCCAACTGAAATAAAAAGGACCATAACAAAATACTATGAAAAGTTGTACTCCAACAAATTTGAGAACCTAGAGGAAATGGACAAATTTCTAGAAACATACTACCTACCTAAACTAACATGAACAAAGATAGAAAATCAGAATAAACCATAACGAGAGAAGAGATCAAAGATGTGATTTAAAAAACATCCAACAAAAGAAAAAAACCCTGGCCAGGATGGCTTCACTTAAGAATTCTGCCAAACATTCAGAGATGAGCTTAGACCAGTATTACTCAAACTATTTCAGAGCATAGAAAAGGAAGGAATACTCTCAAATTCATTCTATGAAACCAGCATAACCCTGACACCAAAGCCAGGCAAAGGCACCACAAAAAAGAAAATAACAGACCAATATCTCTCATGAATATAGAAGCAAAAAATCTCAACAAAATTCTAGCTAATAGAATTTAGCAACATATCAAAAAAATAATACACCCTGACTAAGTGGGATTCATACCAGGTATGCAAGGATGGCTCAACATTAGAAAATCAATCAACATAATCCCCCATATAAATAGAACAAAAAAGGAAAATTATGTGATCATCTCCATTGAAGCAGAAAAGACATTTGATAAAGTCCAACACCCTTTCCTGATAAAAACTCTCGATAAAATAGGAATAGAAGGGAAATTCTTCAACATAATAAACTGCATCTTTTGGGTTTTGGTTTTATACAAAACCAACAGACAACATCATTCTCAACAGAGAGAAGCCGAAAGCATTCCTCCTGAGAATGACAACAGAACAAGGATGCCCTTCATTACCCCTCCTATTTAACATTGTGCTAGAAGTCCTAGATAGACAATAAGACCTGAAAAAGAAATAAAGGATATCCGAATTGGAAAGGAAGAAGTAAAAGTATTTCTATTTGCATATGGTATGATGCTATACATAGAGAACCCCAAAGATTCCACAGGGAAACTACTGGAACTAATAAAAGGATTCAGCACAGTAGCAGGATACAAGATCAACATACAAAAATCAATTGGATTCCTATACACCAACAAAGAGAACTTTGAAAAGAAAATCAGGAAAACAGTATCATTTATAATAGCTCCAAAAAAGATAAAATACTTAGGAGTAAATCTAACCAGGGATGTAAAACACCTATACAAAGAAAACTACAAAATACTATTGCAAGAAACCAAAAGAGACCTACATGAATGGAAAAACATACCATGCTCGTGGATAGGAAGACTCAACATTGTGAAAATGTCAATTCTACCTAAAGCAATCTACATATATAATGCAATCCCAATCCAAATACCAGCAGCGTTCTTTAACAAGATGGAAAAGTTAATCATCAACTTCACATGGAAAAGAAAGAGATCCTGGATAAGCAAAGCATTATTGGAAAAAAAAGAGCAAAGCAGGAGGCCTCACACTACTTGATCTCAGAACCTACTATACAGCCACAGTAGTCAAAACATCCTGGTACTGGTACAGTGACAGACACATTGACCAATGGAACAGAATCAAGAACCCAGGTGTAAATCCCTCCACCTACATTTCACCAAGGACCAAAGTCCATTAAATGGAGAAAAGACAGTCTTTTTAACAAACGATGCTGGTAAAACTGGATGTCCATCTGTTAAAAAAAAATGAAACAGAATCCATATCTCATTCCATACACAAAAACTAACTCAAAATGGATCAAAGACCTAAATATAGAACCTAAAACGATAAAGATCATGAAAGAAAAAATAGGGACAACACTAAACCAAAAACCAAACCAACTGCCATAGAGTTGATTCCCACTCATAGCGACCCTAGGGCCCCTAATAAATGGCGTAAAGAGAATACGAGCCATAACTAACAATGCAGAAACACCAGAAGGTAAACTAGACAACTGGGAGCTCCTAAAAGTGAAACATTTACACTCATGAAAAGATTTCACCAAAGGGATAAAAAAAGAACCTACAGACTAGGAAAAAATTCTTGGCTACAACATATCCAATAAGGGTATAAACGCTAAAATTTATAGACTACTTCAACACCTCAACAACAAAAAGACAAATAATCCAGTTTAAAAATGGGCAAAGGAAACAAACAGAAGAAGACATTCACCAAAGAAGACATTCAGGTGGCTAACAGACACCTGAGGAAATGCTCTAGATCATTAGCCATTGTTGTTGTTGTTCAGTGCCGTAGAATAGGATTCCACTCACAACGACTTTATGTACAACAGAACAGAACACTGCCTGGTCCTTAGACATCCTCACAATCATTACGCTTGAGCCGTTTGTTGCAGCCACTGTGTCAATCCATCTTGCTGAGGGTCTTCCTCTTTTTGCTGACCCTCTACTTTACAAAGCATGATGTTCTTCTCCAGGGACTGGTCCCTGCTGATAACATGTCCAAAGTATGTGAGACGAAGTCTCGCCATTCTTAATTCCAAAGAGCACTCTGGCTTCATTTCTTCCAAGACAAATTTGTTCGTTCTTCTAGCAGTCCGTGGCATATTAATATTCTTTGCCAACACCATAATCAAAAGTCATCAATTCTTCTTTGGTTTCCTTATTCATTGTCAGCTTTTGCGTGTATATGAGATGATTGAAAATATCATCGCTTGGGTTAGGTGTACCTTAGTCCTTAAAGCACCATCTTTGCTTTTTAACACTTTTAAAGGTCTTTTGCAGCAGATTTGCCCAATACAATATGTTTTTTGATTTCCTGACTGCTGCTTCCATGGGCATTGATTGCGGATTTAAGTAAAATGAAATCCTTGTCAACTTCAATCTTTCCTCCATTTATCATGATGTTGCTTACTGGTTCAGTTGTGAGGATTTTTGTTTTATATATATTGAGGTGTAATCCATACTGAAGGCTGTAGTTTTTGATCTTCATCAGTAAGTGCTTCAAGTCTTCTTTGTTTTCAGCAAACAAGGTTGTGTCATCTGTATATCACAGGTTGTTAATGAGTCTTCCACCAACCCTGATGCCACCTTCTTCTTCATATATGGTCCAGCTTCTTGCATTATTTGCTCAGCATACAGATTGAATAAGTATGGTTAAAGGATACAACCCTGACACACACCTTTCTTGATTTTAAACCATGCAGTATTCCCTTGCTCTTTTCCAAAGACTGCCTCTTGGTCTATGTACAGGTTCCTCATGAGTACAATTAAGTGTTCTGGAATTTCCATTCTTCACAATGTTATCCATCATTTGTTATGATCCACACAGTCAAATGTCTTTGCATAGTCAATAAAACACAGGTAAACAGCTTTCTGGTATTATCTGCTTTCAGCCAAGATCCATCTGACATTAGTAATGATATCCCTAATTCCACATCCTCCTCTGAATTTGGCTTGAATTTCTGGCAATTTAATGTCAATGTACCACTGCAAGTGATTTTGAAGGCTCTTCCGCAAAATTTTACTTGCGTATGACATTGTTTGATAATTTCCGAATTCTGCTGGATTACCTTTCTTTGGAATGGGCACAAATATGAATCTCTTCCAGCTGGTTGGCCAAGTAGCCGTCTTCCAAATTTCTTGGCATACACAAGTGAGCACCTCCAGCACTGCATCCTTTTGTTGAAACATCTCAATTGGTATTCCATCAATGCCTGGAGCCTTGTTTTTTGCACCTTCAGTGCCTTAGACTTCTTCCACCTTTTCTTGATCATATGCTATCTCCTGAAATGGTTGAACATCGACCAATTCTTTTTGGTACAGTGACTCTGTGTATTTCTTCCATCTGCTTTTGATGCTTCCTGCATCAGTCAATATTTTCCCCTTAGAATCCTTCAAAATTGCAACTCAAGACTTGAATTTTTTCTTCAGTTCTTTCGTCTTGAGAAACTTGAAGAGTGTTCTTCCTTTTTGGTTTTCTAACTCCAGATCTTTGCACATTTCATTATAATATTTTACTTTGTCTTCTTGAGTTGCCCTTTAAAATCTTCTGTTCAGCTTTTTTACTTCATCATTTCTTCCATTCACTTTAACTAGTTTGCATTCAAGAGCAAGTTTCAGAGTCTGCTGACATTCATTTTGGTTTTTTCTTTCTTTCCTATCTTTTTAATGACCTTTTGCTTTCTTTATGTATGAAGTCCTTGATGTCTTCCCACAACTTATCTGCTCTTCGGTCAATAGTGTTCAATGCATCAAATTTTTCTTCAGATGGTCTCTAAATTCAGGTGGGATACACTCAAGGTCTTATTTTGGCTCTTGTGGACTTGTTCTAATTTTCTTCAGCTTCAACATGAACTCAAATATGAGCAATTGATGGTCTGTTCTGTAGTCGGCCCCTCACCTTGTTCTGACTGATGATATTAAGCTTTTCCATCATCTGTTTCCAAAGATGCAGTCAATTTGATTCCTGTGTTTTCTTTCCAGTGAGATCCACATGAATAGCCACCGTTTACGTTGTTGAAAAAAGGTATTTGCAACGAAGAAGTCATTGGTCTTGCAAAATTTTATCATGCTATCTCTGGCATCATTTCTATCACCAAGGTCGTATTTTCCAACTACTGTTCCTTCTTTGTTTCCAACTTTTGCATTCCAATCACCGGTAATTATCAAAGTATCTTGATTACATGTTTGATCAATTTCAGACTGCAGAAGTTGGTAAAAACGTCAATTTCCTCATCTTGGCATTAGTAACTGGTGCATAAATTTAAAGATAGTCATATTAGCTGGTCTTCCTTGTAGACATATGGATATTATCTTATCATTGACAGCGTTGTACTTCAGGATAGATTTTGAAATGTTCTTTTTGATGATGAACATGATGCCATTCCTTTTTAATTTGTCATTTCCAGCATAGTAGACCATATGATTGTCTGATTCAAAATGGCCAATACCAGTCCATGACAGCTCACTAATGCCTAGGATATTGATCTTTGTGGGTTCCGTTTATTTTTGACAATTTCCAATTTATCTAGATATATACTTCATACATTCTATATTCCAATTATTAGTGGCTGTTTGCAGCTGTTTCTTCTCATTTTGAGTCATGCCACATCAGCAAATGACTCCATCCATGTTATTAAGTTCAACTCTACTTTGAGGAGGCAGCTCTTCTCCAGCAGTATTTTGAGTGCCTTATCACCTGAGGGGCTCATCTGCTGGCACTATATCAGACAATGTTCCACTGCTATTGATAAAGTTTTCACTGGCCAATTTTTTCAGACGTAGACCTCCAGGTCATTCTTCCTAGTCTGTCTTAGTCTGGAATCTCCTCTGAAATCTGTCCCCAAGGGTGACTGTCTTAGTTATCTAGTGCTGTTATCACAGAAATACTATAACTGTACAGTGGATGTCTTTAACAAAGAGAAATTTATTCTCTCACAGTCTAGGAGGCCAGAAGTCCGAATTCAAGGTGCCAGCTCAAGGGAAAGGCTTTCTCTCTCTGTCCGCTATGGAGGAAAGTCTTTGTCATCAATCTCCTTCTGCGCTAGGAACGTCTCAGCATACGGAGCCCTGGTCCAAAGGATGCATGCTCCTAGCTCTACTTTCTTGGTAGTATGAGGTCCCCATGTCTCTCTGCTCACTTCGCTCTTTTATGTCTCAAAAGAGATTGGCTTAACACACAACCTAATCTTGTAGATTTAGTCCTGCCTCATTAACATAACTGCCTCTAATCCTGCCTCATTAACATCATAGAGGTAGGATTTATAACACAAAGGAAAATCACATCAAATCACAAAATGGTAGACAACCACACAACACTGGGAATCATGGCCTAGACAAGTTGACACATATTTTGAGGGGACACAATTCAATCCATGACAAGACTGTAAACCATAAATACATTCTCCATTTCTCGTCTTCTTTTTCCCATTTTTTTTTCTTTGCCAGTCAGAAACTCAGACCAAATCTGTGACCCAAATCTAGCAATTGAACTGAATCTACATTGTGCACCTTTTTGATTTCCTTGACCACTTTCTTCTTACTTTCTTTTAGCTGACTCCACACTTAGCCTTCTCCCTTTTTTTCTGAACTTGAATGCAATGCCACACTGTACCATAGGATTTATCCTCCAGAATCAGGAAGATAGCTAGCACACTGTAAGGCTGAGAGGTGGTGGTAGTGACGATGGTAGCCCCAGTAGCCAACCTGGCAATGGCATTTGGGGCTGGGTTGAAGGGGTTCGAATCCCTCAGGAGAGCAGAATTTATATTAACTGTGCATGTTGAGGGATGCACATCCCCTGTGCATTTCTCTAACTGTAGGGTTCATTAACCATTAGAGAAATGCAAAACAAAACTACAATGAAATACCATCTTACCCTGACATTACTGGCACTGATCAAAAAACCAGAAAATAACAAATGTTGGAGAGGTTGCAGGGAGATCAAAACTCTTATACACTGCTGGTGAGAATGTAAAATGGTACATCCACTTTAGAAAACGGTATGGTGTCTCCTTAAAAAGCTAGAAATAGAAATACTATACAATCCAGCAATCCCGCTCCTGGGAATATATCCCAGAGAAATAAGAGCCATAACATAAATAGACACATGCACACCTATGTTCGTTGAAGCATTATTCACAGTAGCAAAAAGATGAAAACAACCTGATAGCCCATCAAGAGATGGATGGACAAATTATGGTACATACACACCATGGAATACTACCCAATGATAAAGAACAATGATGAATCTACAAAATATCTCACAACATGGATGAATCTGGAGGGCATTATGCTGACTGAAATAAGTCAATCACAGAAGGACAAATATTGTAGGATACCTCTATTATGAAAACCCAAGAAAAGGTTTGCACGCAGAAAAAAGCAATCTTTGATGGTTACGAAGGTGGGGGGGGGGCGGTAATCACTAACTCAATAGTAGACAAGTGGTAACTTTGGTGAAAGGAAAAACAACACACAATACAGGGGAAGTCAGCACAACTTGACCAAGGAGAAGTCACAGAAGCTTCCTAGACACATCCAAACACCTTGAAGGACCAATTTACCGGGGCTGAGGGCTGGGGACCATGGTCTCAGGGAACATGTAGGTCAATTGGCATAGCATAGTTCATAAAGAAAATGTTCTACATCCTATTTTGGTGAGTAGTGCCTGGGGTCTTAAAAGCTTGGCAGCAGCCATCTAAGATACATCTATTGGTCCCATTCCATCTGGAGCAAAGGATAATGAAGAAAACCAAAGACAGAAGGAAAATATCAGTCCAAAGGACTAACGGACCACATGAACCACAGCCTCCACTAGCCTGAGTCCAGAAGAGCTAGATGGTGCCCGGCTACCACTACCAATTGCTCTGACAGGGATCAAAATAAAGGGTACCAGACACAGCAGGAGAAAAATGTAGAACAAAATTCAAATTCACAAAAAAGACCAGACTTACTGGTCTGACAGAGACTGGGGAACACCTGAGACTATGGCCTGAGGACACCCTGCTAACTAAGAGCTGAAGCCACTCCTCCAAAGTCCACCTTTCAGCCAAAGATTAGACAGGTCTATAAAACCAACAATAACACACTTGAGGAATGTGCTTCTTATTTCAGTCAAGTATAGAAGCCCAAATGGGCAACATCTGCCCGAGAGCAAAGACAAGAAGGCAGGAGGGGACAGGAAATCTAGACAAACTGACACAGGGAACCTGGGGTGTAAAGGGAAAGGGGGACAGTACTGACAAAGGGATTGCAACCAATGTCACAAAACAATTGGTGTATAAATTTTGAATGAGAAACTAATTTGTTCTGTAAACTTTCACTTAAAGCACAGAAAATTTAAGAAAAAAAGATTATTTTCTTTCTTTCACTGCTTAATATGGATCACTTCACTGTCTTCATGTAGACATGATTTTGACAAGAAGTCTGCAGTAATTCTTATCTCTGTTTCTACTTTTTTTCCCTCTAGCTACCTTCAACATTCTCTCTTTTCCTCTGTAGTTTGAACATATAGGTAATGTGTGTGTGTGTGTGTGTGTGTGTGTGTCCATTTTTCTTACTTTTCTTGCTTGGTGTAATTTAAGCATGTTGGACTTGTGTTTTGGTGTCTGTCATTAATTCTTGACCATTATTTCTTCAAATACATTTTTCTGCTCCTGTCTTCTCTGACTGGTCTCCTAGTCTCTTCCAAGTATTTCAATTACAAATATGTTACATTGTTATGTATTGTCCCATAGCTTTTAGATGTTGTGTTCTATTTTTGTTCCTTCTTTGTTGTAGGCTCCTTCTAAAATGCCTCCTGATTATGCCAACCTCCAAGTAACCAGGCTGTTTTGTAATCTCCTCTCCTTGCGTATGGGCTAGACTTAGTGGCTTGCTTCTAATTAATAAAAAATGACAAAAGTATAAGATGTCCCTTTCAAGATTAGGATATAAATAAATGGCTGTGACTTTGTCTTTATAGTACTCTCTCTCTTGCTGAAACTCACACACTCTCTTGACCTGTGGAGAGATCCACCTGGCAAGGAGCTGAGGGCAGCCTCTGTTCCAATTACCAGGAAGAAACAGAAGCCCTCAGTCTCACATCCCATAGGAGATACTTCTACCAACCACATTAATGAACATGGAAATCAATCCTTCTCCAGTCAAGTCTTCAGATGAAACCACAACCCCAGGTAACATTTTGATTGCATCTTTGTAAGACACTCTGCAGTACAGTACCAGCTACTACTCAGAAAAGAAGTTCATAACATCCATTGTACCTGCCTATTGTAAAGGTAGGAAGGGACTCAAATATTCATATCGGGAACTGATGCAAATTATCTGGGGGAGAGAAAACTTTTGAGACTAGAAATGAAAGAATCCCAAAACAGAAGCAGATTTTTTGTGGGAACAGGTGTCAATACACAGGTTCTGTAAAAGAAGAGCGAAAACTAGGTTTTGATTTTTTTATGTTTTTAGCTATCACTTCTTCTGAAAGATAAAAGTTCAGACAATTACCAGCAATAATTTGCTCTGGATTTCATCAACATGAAAATGTCCAAAATGAAGATTTTCCAGATGTCTTATATTTTGAGAATTTCAGGAGGCTATGGCTGAGAAACAAGGTAATAGAAAAAGTTGCAGTACCTTCCTTTTGTATTCTCCATTCTCTCCATCATGTTACCTTGTCTTGGATAGTAAATTATATCCACACCCCACACCCCATGATTGCATCTTGTGCAGTCTCAAATTTTCTTAGAAAAAGCTCTTCTTGCTTTTCTTCTGACTGCTTCTGTCTTTGAATGCCTATCTCAGCTCCGAGAAGAGAGAAAGAGATTACTTTCAGGAAAGGCACTTTGTTAATTCAGAGGTACAGCTAGCTCATATATAGCAAGGCCTGAGATTAATTAGACTCCTTTGTAATATATGTAGTATTGGCTGAGGTATAATATTATTTAATCATGTTATGCTGTCTGTCTTGTAACTAGGTTGAAAATGGACAAGGAAGGATAAAGACTGAATTTAACGGTGAACATTTATAGAGGTCAAATTACTTATATAAGCTCTTTATTTTCTTACATTTCATTTTTATTTCTGTTTGTTAGCTTCATTCTTATTAATCAGCCTACTCCATATGGAAGTATGATATGAAAAATCCAGGCAAGGACGCTAAAGGGTTTGTTTGGGGTCATTGGCTTTTCCTTGGACCAATCATGGTAATCAGGGAGACAGGGGCTTGTAAGATGTGCTCTCCCATTCTTAACATATCAAATGTGGAGAAAAAGCCATTTCTGCAAAGAAGTAGGGTAGCACAGACGTACCCAAAAGAACAATCACTCTGAACTTAGAAGTAACTCCCAACACTTCATCAAAGAAGACATTCAGATGTCTAACAGACAAATGAGGAACTGTTTACAATCATTAGCCATTAGAAAAATGCAAATCAAAACTACATTGAGATACCACCTCACTCCGGCAATACTGGCACTGATCCAAAAAAACACAAAATAACAAATGCTGGAGAGGTTGTGGGGAGACTGGAACTCTTATGCACTGCTGGTGGAAATGTAGAATGGTGCAACCACTTTGGAAAACAATACGGCACTTCCTTAAAATGTTAGAAATAAAAATACCATACTATCCAGCAATTCTACTCTTAGGAATATACCCTAGAGAAATAACAGCCATCACACGAATAGACATATGCACACCCATGTTCATTGCAACACTATTCACAATAGCAAAAAGATGGAAACAACCTAAATGCCCATTAACAGATGAATGGGTAAACAAATTATGGTACATACACACAATGAAATACTATGCAACAATAAAGAACAATGATGAATCTGAGAAACATCTCACGACATGGATGAATCTGGAGAGCATTATGCTGAGTGAAATAAGTCAGTCACAAAACGACAAATATTGTATGAGACCACTATTATAAGAACTCAAGAAAAGGTTTACACACAGAAAAAAACAATCTTTGATGGTTACGGGGTGGGGGAGGGAGAGGGGAAATCACTAACTACTCAGTAGACAAGTGTCAACTTCAATGAAGGGAAGGACAACACAAAATATAAAGGAATTCAGCACAACTGGACCAAAGCAAAAGCATAGAACTTTCCTAGACACATCCAAATACTCTGAGGGATCAAGTAGCTGGAGCTGAGGCCTGGGGACCATAGTCTCGGGGGACATCTAGGTCAATTGGCATAAAAAAACTTTATAAAGAAAATGTTCTACATCCCCCTTTGGTGAGTAACATCTGAGGTCTTAAAAGCCTGCGAGTGGTCATTGATCCCATCCCACCCAGAGCAAAGGATAATGAGGAAAACTAAAGACACAAGGAAAATACTACCCCAAAGGACTAAAGAACCACATGAACCAGAGACTCCACCAGCCTGAGACCAGAAGAACTAGATGGTGCCCGGCTACCACCAACAACCACCCTGACAGGGATCACAACACAGAGTCCTCGACAAAGCAGGAGAAAAATGTAGAACAGAATTCAAATTCATGAAAGAAAAAAAAAAGACCAGACTTACTGGTCTGACAGAGACTGGAAGAACCCCTGAAACTATGGCCACCAGATGCTCTGCTAACCCGGGACTGAAACCATTCTTGAAGCCCACTTTTCAGACAAAGATTAGACAGGTCTATAACACAAAAAATAACACACATGAGGAACGTGCTTCTTAGTTCAATGAAATATACAAGACCAAGTGGGTAGTTCCTGTCCAAAAGCAGGAAGAGAAGGCAGGAAGGAACAGGAACTACATGAATGGACACAGGGAACCAGGGGTGGAAAGGGGGAGCCTTCCACAAAACAATATGTGTATAAATTTTTGTATGAGAAATTAACTTGAGGGGTAAACTTTCACCTAAAGCACAATTTAAAAAAAAGTTTAACTCCCAGTTTTCTACCAAACGTTTTAAATTATTTTAACCAGTGTTTTCCAAACTCATTTGATAACTAAACTTAATTTTATTTCACATTGTCTTTAACATTACAAAACTGTTTTTCCAAAGACTCCATTTTGTTAAACATTTTCATAGATTATGGAACATTTTCAAACATGTTTGCACATGCTCGTGTTGACATCAGTTAAACTTTTATAAAAAATCCAACTTTGAGACATGTAACTTCACACTGATGCCTTTAACACAGGCTGGTTGCAATATGCATGCTAAAGTAAACACCCCTGGTGACATATTTTATCATATAGATGAAAATATATAAACATCTTTTTACTAGAAGATCACATTTATAGAACAAAAATGAAAAATGTGAACATTTATGAAAGTTCAGGGTGGCAGTTTATAGTTCCCCTTATTCTGTGACATTTTTTGAGGAAGATTCTTTAATTTCCTTTGTTGTTCCATATTCCAGCATAAGGAAGTAATGAGGAAAAAACAACCTCAGCTTAATAATAACTTCTGCTTTCGAGTAATATTAACTCAATATTATAGTCCTCTCATTTCCAGAAACAGATCTATTTTCACCTCAGGAGTACACCTCTGGGGGACCTGTATAAGAGGACCCAGGAATTATTTCACAAGGCTCAAGAAGAAATAATCCCATAAAGATGCTACTTCAAAACTCTTGGCTTATTGGTAAGGGTTTGTTTTTGTTTTGTGCTCTGCCATTTGGGAGAGAGTGGGTATCTTAGGGGTATGTATGATATGTATGATAATGGATAGATATAAATATTATGCAGTAATGACAAAGTAGAAAGACAATGAGAAATATGAAATATTGCAAATTTTGTGGCGCTTTGGGTAGCAGCAATATTGGAGGTAAGATTAAAATTCAATAAAAGGGAAAATCTTTAATTATGTCAATAAAAATATATGACACAGGCTGGATATTGCATGTGGTGAAAATGCAGGGTATGAAAAAAGGCAAGATATGAAGTGGTGAAAATGGAAAGAAGGGATAAGTGAGGAAAGCATTTCTTTTTTGAGAAACTCATTTTTATTGTTTTCAGATGACAGATACAATGGCAAATGTTTTACATCATTTCAATTTAATTTTCATACATAACCTACGGTTGTAGGTATTATTATTCCCATTGATAGATGGAAAATGGACATTTATAAAGGCTAAATTATTTACCTAAGGTCATATAGTAGATTCAGAAAATATAATTTAAACCCAGGACCACCGAATCCAAACTATGTTTGTACTATAAATTTTAGTAACGACACATAACAATTTTCAATGGACTCTAAAAAGTAAGGCTGGAGAAAGGAAAATATGGCTAAGAAATATTTCAGAGCACATCTTAAATTAGTGGTAACTTTAAATTTATACTTCACAGACATTGCATGGAAATAAGGAACGGAGGAGATTACAGGGCCAGGGGCTATTTTTTGCTGTGTCTGAGACTTATGAGGCTTAAATAGTTTTAAGACTTTAGAGAATGTAATGCTACTTCTGTTGGCATTGTGTCTCGGTGTCTCAGTGCACCATTACTAAAAGTACATTTAATATTTTGTGATCATTCTGCTTATGACTGAATACCAGCAAATTTATAGAAAATTAACAGAAGTTCTGAGTTTTTTTTCAAAGACTCCTTTTTGAGAAAGGCATTATACAGTTTGAGAGGCATGGCTAGCTCATATCTTGTGAGGTCTGACTAGCTCATATTTTGCAAGGCCTGACTTACTGAATTACAGTCCATAATTCATGTGTGCTACTCACAGGATAATTTTATTTAACCTTTCACATGCTGTCTGCCATGTATTTAAGTATAAAAGCAACAAGGAAGGGAAAGTCTTAAATTTGGTAAGATGATAGTGGTTATATAGAGGGTGACAAGTTCTGACAAGTATATTTTGTTTAATAGTTGTCCCTCTTCTTTAGTATTCATTGCTGTTCTATTTGTTCACCTTATCATCAGTTCTTGCAAGTGTTAGTACTAGAATTTACTAACTCCTTACAACTTGTTTAATGAGCTAACCATTCTTACAGATAGCTTCTAAGAGTTTCCTGGAGGAATTTGGTCCTCCTAGGCTAATTCTGAGGAGCCCTGGTGGCACAGTGATTAAGTGCTCAGCTGCTAACCAAAAGGTCAGTGGTTAGAACTCACCATCCACTCTGTGAGGAAAAAGATACAGCAGTCTGCTTCTGTAAAGATTACAGCTTGGAAACCCTATGGGGCAGTTCTACTCTGTCCTATACTATCGCTATGAGTCAGAATTGACCAGACAGCAACGAGTTTTAGGCTAACTCTATCCATGAGGTTTGATACAACTAAATATTCCTATCTTTAGGAACTAAAAAATAAAAGGAAAATTAAGAGACCCACTTAACAAGCGTTTTGGATGATGGAAAAGAAGAAAGGGGGGCACCAATTACACATGCCACACTTATTCTCCATTTTTGATTCTATAACCAATCAGTTGCTGTCAAGTCAACTCCAACTCATGGCAACCCCATGTGTATCAGAGTAAAACTGTGCTCCATGGGGTTTTCAGTAGCTGATTTTTCAGAAAGAGATCGCCAGGGCTTTCTTCCAAGATGCCTCTGGATGGACTTGGACCTGTAACCTTTTGTTCAGCAGCCAAGAGTGTTAACGGTTTACACCACCTACAAAAACCAAACCAAACTGTTGCTGTCATGTCCATTCCAATTCATAGTGAATTTATAGGACAGAGTAGAACTGTCCCAAAGTGTTTCCAAGGAGTGGCTGATGAATTCAAACTGCCAACCTTTTGGTTAGCAGCCAAATATTTAACCACTGCAACACCAGTGCCCCTTATACCACCTAAGGAGTGTTTTCTCATGGTTTGAGTACTTTTTCTAAGAACAATGGATGTGACTAATGACAGTTATTATAATTATGTCTCCTTTCTGTTTATCACTGAGTGTTGCAGGAACCCAATTTCTGGTCCCTTGTTCTTAGAGAAGTCATTGGGATCAGTTTTAGTCTCAAAGCATCATCAGAAAAAATAAGATGTATACAAAAGCAGCCCCAACCCCGTGTAGTGTTCAAACCTTTCAGTGCTTCCTATCCCTACTCCTGCACATCCAAAGCAGGTTGTACCTTTCTCCTACTGATCATGTGCCCTCTATTCCCCTTTTGTTTTCGTTATCTGAAATTAAGCATATTCAGTTTAACTCTTACTTCATCTTTCCTAAGGTAAGATACTAATAAAAATACTATCTAGAATAGTTATCTAACAAGTCAGATTTTCTATTTCCACTTAATTGAACATGATAATAAATACAATGTTAAAGCATTCCCTAAATATGTCTAGAAGTTCCTGAGTAGTGCAAATGGTTAACATGCTTGGCTGCTAACTGAAAGGTTAGAATTTCAAGTCCACACAGAGGCATCTTGGAAGAAAGGCCTGGTAATCTACTTCCAAAAAATCAGCCATTGAAAACCCTGTGGAGCACAGTTCTACTGCGACACACATGAGTTGCCACAAGTCAAAGTCAACTTGGTAGCAACTGGTGGTGGTCAAATACCTCTACCCCTGTAAATCAGGGCTTCAAACAGGTTCAGACTGGTTCCATCACGGCCAATGAAGTAAAACAGAACCAAATTTTTAAAATTTGAGTTAACTGGAACAATAACCAGAATTGGGAAAATTACAGGTCAAAGCCCTGCAATGGGAGACACAGAAGAGGCATTGACAGCCCTTTCTGGAACCTGATGTGGGAGATTGGATTATTGGCAGGACTGTGGAGCGTGACAAACATTCAAAGCAGGGTGGCCACCGACCACCTTTGAGCAAGGCACTGCTGTTTCCAACTGTGCTCAAAATCCTATGGGCAAGAGATTTGGTTGCTATGCAATGTGTTTTCTAAGAGGGAGATTAAGTTTCTAGCAGAGCTTTGATCCATAATTTTATCCTCTTCCAGTTATCATCCTGGTTCACCTGAATTTTTAAAATTCAGGTCTCTTCAGGTTTTGCTTCCTCAGCCATGACTGAACAAAGAAGAAGTGGCTCGAGGCCCTGCTATAAATCCCTATGAATTAATGATTTGGTTTTATATTAAAATAATCTTTCTAAATTGTAACTTTTATTTATCATACCCTCATTAAATTATTTAAAGTCTTTAACAAAAATGGAAGAATTCAGGAAAATAATACAGGAAAAAATTGCCAAAATAAATTCACAGCTACAAGTCATACAAAAACAATAACTAGAAATCCAAAAGATAAGCAACAAGATTTCAGAAATGGACAGTGTCATAGAAGGGCTGAGGAGCAGGTTTGAAACGACGGAAGACAGGATGACTAAAATTGAAGACAAACGGGTAAAACTGTGTTTGAGGAAAAATCAGAAAAAAGAAGGAAGAAAAGTGAAGAAACCCTGAGAATTATGAGGAATACAATCAAAAGCAAAAATTTGTGAGTGATCAGAGTTTCATAACAGGGGAGAAAACAGAAAACACAGAGAAGATCATTGAAGAACTGCTGACAGAAAACTTCCCTAATATCATGAAAATGAAAAGCTGACCATCCAAGAAGCTCAACAAAACCCATATAGGAGAGACCCCAAAAGCAAATCACCAAGGCATTTCGTAATCACACTCAATAAAACCAAAAACAAAGAAAAAATCCTGAGAGAAGCTCAAGAAAAAGGAAAAGTCACATACATAGGAGAAACAATAAGACTAAGCTCGGATTATTCAGCAGAAACAATGCAGGCAATAAGGTAATGGGATGACATATATAAAACCTTGAAAGAAAAATCTGCCAGCTAAGAATAATATATCCTGAAAAACTCTCATTCAAATATGATGGTGAAATTAAGATATTTTCAGATAAACAGAAATTAAGGGACTATGTTAAAACCAAACCAAATTTACAAGAATTATTAAAGGGAGTTCTTCGATCTGAAAACACATAACATCAGCCCATAGGATCGTACCAGCCAGATACCAACATAGGAAATGAACTCTCAAGGACTATCCAAAACCAAAACAATTACAACAGGGAACCAGAGAGGTTAATCTGTAAATGGCAATGACATCAGAACAATAAGAGAGGGAAAAAACAGTGTAGGTATAGAACCTTCTAATGGAGACGAAGGCAAGGCAATACCAAGTAATAATAGACCAGTCCAAACCTAGGGAGATAAGGGTAAATTTCAAGGTAACCACAAAGAAAGTTAACAAACCTACTCATCAAAATAAAGAAGAAAAACATAAAGTTTCAGTAAAAACAAAATCTACCAAAATAAAATAAATTAAAAAAATCCACAGACAAAAGGAATTCAGTACAGGAGAGAAAGAGAAATAAAGAAAATGTCAACACTGCAAAAAAAATCACTACAAAATGACAGCAACAAACTCACACCTATCACTAATTACACTGAATGTAAATGGCCTAAATGCACCCATAAAGAGACAGAGAGTGACAGAATGGAGAAAAAAACAGGATCCATCAATATGCTGTCTACAAGAGACACATCTTAGAAACAAATATGTAAATTTATTAAAAATCAAAGGTTGGAAAAAATACATCAAGCAAACATCTACCAAAAAAGAGCAAAAGTGGCAATACTAATCTCAGATAAAATAGACTTTAAAACAAAATCCACCATAAAAGACAAAGAACACTATATAGTGATTAAAGGGACCATCCATCATGAAGACATAACCATAATAAACATCTATGCACCCAATGACAGGACTCCAAAATACATTAAAAAAAAACTCTAACAGCACTGAAAAGATAAATTGACAGTTCCACAACAATAGTAGGAGACTTCAACCACCACTCTCGGTAAAGGACAGAACGTCTAGAATGAAACTCAACAAACATACAGAAGACCTAAAGGGCACAATCAGCAAACCTGACCTCATAGACATATATAGAACACTCCACCCATCAGCTGCAAAGTACACATTCTTTTCCAACGCACATGGAACATTCTCCAGAGTAGACCACATCTTAGGACACAGAGCAATCCTCAACAAAATCCGAAAAGTTTAGATAATACAAAGTATCTTCTCTGACCACAATGCCATCAAGGTAGAAATTAACAACAGGAAGAACAAGGAAAAAAAAATCAATTGCATGGAAACTAAATAACACCCTGCTTAAAAAACACTGGGTAATAGAAGAAATCAAAGATGGAATCAAGAAATTCCTAGAATCAAAGGAGAATGAAAACATATCATACCAAAACCTTTGGGACACGGCAAAGGCAGTCCTCAGAGGACAATTTATAGCAGTAGATGCACACATTAAAAAAGAAGAAAGGGACAAAATCAAAACATTAACTACACAACTCAAACAAATAGAAAGAGAACAGCAAAATAAGCCAACAGCCACCAGAAGAGAGGAAATAATAAAGATCAGAGCAAAAATAAATGAAATAGAGAATAGAAAAACAATAGAAAGAATCAACAAAACCAAACGTTGGTTCTTTGAAAGGATCAACAAAACTGACAAACCACTGGCCAGACTGACGAAAGAAAAACAGGAGAGGACGCAAATAACCCAAATAAGAACTGGAATGGGGGACATTACAACAGACCCAACTGAAATAAAAAGGATCATAACAGAGTATTATGAAAAACTATACTCCAACAAATTTGAAATCCTAAAGGAAATGGATACATTTCTAGAAACACACTACCTACCCAAACTACAACAAAGTGATGTTGAAAATCTGAACAGACCCATTACAAGAGACGAGATTGACAAGGTAATAAAAAAAACTCCCAAGAAAAAAATGCCCTGGCCCAGATGGCTTTACTGGAGAATTCTACCAAACATTCAGAGAAGAGCTTATACCAGTACTACTCAAACTATTGCAGAACATAGAAAAGGAAGCAACACTTCCGAATTCATTCTATGAAGCCAGCATAACCCTTATACCAAAACCAGGCATAGACACCACAAAAAAAGAGAAATACAGACCAATATCTCTCATGAATATAGACGCATAAATTCTCAACAAAATTCTAGCCAATAGAATTCAGCATCATATCAAAAAAATAATACACCATGACCAAGTAAGATTCATACCAGGTATGCAAGGATGATTCAACATTAGAAAATCCATCAACATAATCCACCACATAAATAAAAGGAAAGAAAAGAGTCACATGATCATCTCAATTGATGCAGAAAAGGCATGGGGCAAAGTCCAACATCCATTCCTGATAAAAATTCTCAATAAAATAGGTATGGAAGGGAAATTTCTCAACATAATAAAGGGCATCTATGCAAAACCAATGGCCAACATCATTCTTAATGGAGTGAGGCTGAAAACATTCTGCATGAGAACAAGAACAAGACAAAGGGTGTACTTTATCACCACTCCTATTTAACATTATGGTGGAAGTCCTAGCTAGAGCAATAAGGCAAGAAAAAGAAATAAATGGCATCCAAATTGGTAATGAAGAACTTAAACTGTCCCTATTTGTGGATGATATGATACTATACATAGAAAACCCAAAAGACTTCACGAGAAAACTACTGAAACTAATAGATTCAGCAGAGAAGCAGGATACAAATATAATATAAAAATCAGTTGGATTCCTATACAGCAATAAAGAGAATGATGAAAAGGAAATCAGGAAAACAATACCATTTATAATAGCACCTAAAAAAATAAAATACTTAGGAATAAATTTAATGAGGGATGTAAAAGACCTATACAAAGAAAACTACAAAACAATACTGCAAGAAACCAAAAGAGACTACATAAATGGAAACACATACCATGCTCATGGATAGGTAAACTAACATTGTGAAAGCAATAATTCTACCCAGAGCAATTTACAAATACAGAGCAATGCCGATCCAAATACCAACAACATTCTTTAAAGAGATGGAAAAACTGATCTTTAACTTTATATGGAAAGGGAAGAAGCCCTGGATAAGTAAAGCACTCTTGAAGAAGAAGAATAAAGTAGGAGTCGCACAACCTGATCTCAGAACCTATTATACAGCTACAGTAGTCAAAACAGCCTGGTACTGGTACAATGACAGATACATTGACCAATGGAACAGGATGGAGACCCCAGATGTAAATCCATCCACCTAAGGTCACCTGATCTTTGACAAGGGCCCAAAGTCCATCAAATGGGGAACAGTCTTTTCAACAAATGGTGCTGGCAAAACTGGATGTCGATCTGCAAAAAAATGAAACAGGACCCATACTCACACCATATACAAAAACTAATTCAAAATGGATCATCAAAGACCTAAATATAAAGCCAAAAATGATAAAGTTCATAGAAGAAAAAATAGGATCGATGCTAGAGGCCCTAATACACAACATTAACAGGATAAAACTGTAAACAACAACACATAAACTCCAGAAGATAAGCTAGATAACCGGGATCTTCTAAAAATTAAACACTTATGCTCATCAAAAGACTTCACCAAAAAAGTAAAAAGAGAACTTGAGACTGGGAAAAATTTTTGGACATCACAGGTCAGACAGATGTCTAATCTCTAAAATCTACAAGAAAATCCAACTCCTCTACAACAAAAAGACAAATAATCCAATTAAAAAATGGGCAAAGAAAATGAACAGACACTTTACCGAAGAAGACATCCAAGCGGCCAATAGACACATGAAGAAATGCTCGCGATCACTAGCCATTAGAGAAATGCAAATCAAAATCACAATGAGATACAATCTCATGCCAGCATTACTGGCACAAATCAAAAACACTGGAAATAACAAACGTTGGAGAGGCTGCAGGAAGATTGGAACTCTTATGCACTGCTGGTGGGAATGCAAAATGATACAACCATTTTGGAAGACTATATGGCGCTTCTTTAGAAAGCTAGAAATAGAAATACCATACCATCCAGCAGTCCCACTCCTAGGAATATATCCTAGAGAAATAATAGCCATCACACCAATAGACATATGCACAGCCATGTTCATTGCAGCATGGTTCATAACAGCAAAAAGATGGAAACAAACTAGATGCCCATCAACAGATGAATGGATAAACAAAGTATGGTACATACACACAATGAAGTATTACACAATGATAAAGAACAATGATGAATCTGTGAGGTGTCTCATAACATGGAAGATACTGGAGAACATTATGCTGAGTGAAATAAGTCAATCACAGAAGGACAAATATTGTTATGAGACCACTACTGTAAAAACTCACGAAAAGGTTTACACACTAAAAGAAACAATCTTTGATGGTTACAAGAGATGGAAGGGGTGGGGGGCGGAATACTAAATAGACAACAGATTAGTAGTAACTTTGGTGAAGGGTAAGATAGTACACAATACTGGGGAAGCCAGCACAACTTGTACAAGGCAAGGTCATGGAAGCTCCATAGACACATCCAAACTCCCTGAGGGACCAAATTGCTAGGCTAAGGGCTGTGGGGACCATGGTCTCAGGGAACATCTAGCTTAATTGTCATAACATAGTTTATAAAGAAAATGTTCTACATTCTGCCTTGGTGAGTAGCGTCTGAGGTCTTAAAAGCCTGTGAGCAGCCGTGTAAGATACTCCACTGGTCTTACCCCTTTGGCAGCAAGGGAGAATGAACAAGATACAAGGAAAAGATTAGTCCAAAGACTAATGGACCACAGCTACCACGGCCTCCACCAGACTGAGTCCAGTACAACTAGATGGTGCCTGGCTAACACCACTGACTTCTCAGACAGGGATTACAACAGAGAGTCCAGGACAGAGCTGGAGAAAAATGTAGAACAAAATTCTAACTCATAAAAAAGTCCAGACTTATTGGTCTGACAGAGACTGGAGAAACACTGAGAGTATGGCTCCCGGACACCCTTTTAGCTCAGTAATGAAGTCACTCCCAAAGTTCACCCTTCAGCCAAAGATTAGACAGCCCCATAAAACAAATGTGACTGATGGGTCACAATAGCCCAGAAATAAGCACTAGAAGGCAGGAGGGTACAGGAAAACTGGTAATAGGGAAGCCAAGGGCGAGAGGGGAGAGTGTTGACGTGTCGTGGGGTTGTTAACCAATGTTATAAAGCAATCTGTGTACTAACTAAGAGAAACAATTTGTTCTGTAAACCTTCATCTAAAGTACAACAAAAAAAATTTTTTAAGAAGAGAAAAAAAATTATTTAAAGTCTCTACATCACTCTCAGAATGAATTCTCCACCCCTTTGCTTTTGTATTGCTTCTGCTCTCTCACCCCCATCCTTTTCCCACACATGTGGCACAAGCTCTACTAGCTGCAGAACTTAGAAAGATCTGGGAATAGGGAGAGAAGGGAGAAGTTGGCAAGATTCTGTTGCTAAAACAGGGAGATTGAAGAAAAGTGGATAGCTTTGATAAATGATAATGAGATCAATCAGCAGTTATCGTTACAACATATTACAAATGTTGATTTGCATGTACATTCTAGTCAGGAGTCACTCAGTAGGATGCAGGGAATATTCATCCCTCTGTCCCTAGAACAGGTCCCTGAGTGGTATAAACAGTTTATACTCAGCTTCTAACAAAGGTTGGTTTTTCTAATCCAGCCAGCATCACTGAGGTAGAAAGTTCTGGCGTTCCACTTTCAAAGACTATAACCATTGAAAACCCTGTGGAGCACAGTTCTAGTCTGACACACGTGGGTCACCAAGTGTCGGGATTGACTTGATGGCAACAGATTTTGGTTTTGGTTTTTATTCCCAGAACAACGCACTACATCTGACACGTTCCTCATAATCAATGAACAAATGAGTGAATGAGATGAAATGACATGGGATGACAAGTTGGGAGAAAAAACATGGTAATAAAACTGAGGAGAAAGTGGACCTAACTGTTGAGAAGTAAAAATAACTAACCCTAAAATATTAATCAAATGATCCCTAAAAAACTCAAAATATCTTTGAACAGAGAATACAAATTTGCCTCAGAAGACTGTGGTCTACTTTGAGCATCCCATGCTAAAACATATGCTTCATGCAAACCACTTGGTGGCTTTCCATCACAAACAGCAATCTGATCTGGTGACATTTTCCCACATGAAAAGAGGTTCTTGGGCAATTTCCTCCACAAGCTGGAAAAACAATTCCTCTTACTGCTTTACCCAACTATGGGTTTAAATGACCGGGATTATCTGACATTGCTCTGACATACAAAGAATTCTAACTCGCTGTGTTTTGTTTCTACAGATTTGGGAAGATGCCGCGCTCATCAGAATCCTTTGTCCACTGTGGTAATTCACATTCTGCTCCTGAATTCCTGTTTTCTCACCAGCTGTTTTTGTGAGTTCAGAAGATGATCTACTTTTGGACTTATACTCCCCATCCCACCTTCAGCCTACTCACTACCCAAAGTAAAATTTTTGAGGTCTATAGAACATATCAACATATTTTTTGAAGTCCAGGAAATATATTTCCTATAAATCTAAATGTGCTAGAAATATTTTCATACATTCTATATTACAATTTCTTTGCAATTATTTCCTTAAGATAAGGATAATTTCCAGGTGTGAAATGGCTAATTAAAAAAAAATGGGTATTTAAATACATTCTATTTTGCAATTAGAAAAATATGTTAATAACAAAAGATTTGCAAAATACAGAAACCAAAGAGGATTAAGCAAAAGAAAAAACACATACATAATATTAACACCCCGAGAAAAGCACTTCTCACTTAGAATTTGAAATATAATTTTATAGTATATTTTCTATTAGCATATAGTATTTTTAAGAAAATTAATATCATACTGTACATATTGGTTATTATCTATACAGTTCATTTTATCACGTGTTCATTTCTGAAGTTTTTTATTATCTGTGTAGGTTTCTATCACCTAGATGTACCCAAATAGATTTAAATAAGGCCCTATGGGGAAGTTATTTAATTTTTTAACATTTTAATTATATTTTAATAATCTTGCAAATATATCATAGGTCTGATAAATAAATACCTTTCATTAATGCCAAAGTTATAGCCCAAATCATATTTTATTGTTTTAGATTAGCATTTTAAATGCTGATAAGATTGAATTATGCTAGTTAAATGTTTACTTCATTTAATTGAACGCTTATTTTATTCATACATTTTTAATATTTCTGTTTAACATTTAGAATAGAATGTTATCTTTATATTTTAAATATAGTATTGTCTCTTGTCATATACGTTACAAATTTTTTTTGCTTTTTAAAATGCTTTAATTTTTTCTGTTCAATATAATATTTGATAAGACAAAAATGTTTGTAATATATATGCAAGTTATTAAGCATAATGTAACAAGCACATGTAAACCTGCTGCTTAACCAGGAGACTGGCTGTTTATCAATCATTTTTTTCTACCTATGGTTTCCTCCTCTCTTCCATCTGCCTCCACCTCCAGAGGTAACTTCTATCCTGAACTGTGTATTTCTATTTATCTTCCTTCCTCATATAGTTCTAATGTGTGTGTATGTGTTTTATCTATGCATAAATGATGTGTGGTTTAGTTTGCTTGTTCTTAAGCTTCATAAAATAATCATATTGCAATTAGAGTTCTGGGACTTGCTTT
This sequence comes from Trichechus manatus latirostris, assembly GCF_000243295.1. Taxonomy (NCBI): domain Eukaryota; kingdom Metazoa; phylum Chordata; class Mammalia; order Sirenia; family Trichechidae; genus Trichechus; species Trichechus manatus. Next base: position 2,744,105 of record NW_004444118.1, on the reverse strand, counting down.
TATCTTTAAATATTACATTTCTAAGCTTTACCTTTGTTGGTACAATAAAACCTGTTGCTGTCGAGTTGATTCCGACTCATAGCGACCCTATAGGACAGAGTAGAACTGCCCCATAGGGTTTCCAAGGAGCAGTTGGTGGATTCACACTGCCAACCTTCTGGTTAGCAGCCATAATTTTTAACCACTGAGCCACCAGAGCTCCATATATTGTATTTCTAGGCTTTATCTTTGTTCGTACAATAGCTGGCTATCGTTAATTTAGTCTTTACTCATGTAAAAATATTATCTTGTATAAACATTCCCAATAAATTTACCTATTATCCAGTTAATAGTCAGCTGGTTATCAAATGTGCTGATATAAATATTATTGTACATGTCTCCTGGTGCCTGTTTGTAGGAGTTTACCTAGAATCTATAGGTAGGAATGAAATTACCAGGTCCCAGGATCTGCATATCTTCAGCTTTACCAGATAGGATGAATTCCACCAGCAATGTGTATGTGTTCCCAACGATCCACAGCCTCTCTAACCTTTGAAATATTCAGAGATCTTAACTTCTGCCAATTTAGAGAATATAAAACTTTATTTCATTGTTATTTTAATTTTCTGTTCCCTAAATATTGACTACTTTGAGCCTCCCTTCATAGATTTAATGAACATATCTTTTGTTTTCTTCTGTGAGGTGTCAAGTCATTTGCCCATTTTGCCTGTTTTTCTAAATACATATATATTTTAAAAGTATAATTCAAATACTAATTCATAGTTATAATTTGTGTTGCAAATATATGCTCCAGGTTTGTGGCTTATCTTTTCACTTTTTAAATGGTGTCTTTCAAAGAACAGTTCTTAGTTTGTCGATCATTATCTTTAATGATTAATTCTTTTTGCATTTTGTTTAAGTAAAACTTATTTTCCCAAAATCAAAACGAATATTCTTTTTTTACTCCTAAATATTATAAAGTGTTGCTTTTCATGTATATGCCTGCAAATTTCCAAATTATATATTTTTATGCATGGTGTAAGATATGGATGTAATTTCATTTTTTTCCCCAAATAGGTGATCGATTTTCCCAATATTATTTATTGTAAAGACTTTCCTTCCCTTGGCAATTTGCATTGCCATCTATACCATATATTGTAGTTTTATAGAGTGAGAGACTCTATGGGGACACTCTATTTTGTTCCAATTATAAGTTTTCCACACCCTTACACCAATGCCTCACTGTCTTAATTATTCTAGCTTTCTAGTAAGTTTTCATATATACTAGATAATGTGCATGAAATTAATTCTTTTTATTCATAAATGTCTTGGCTGTTCTTACTCTTTTACTTTTCCATATGAATTTTGGAATCTGCTTAACAAGTTCCTAAAATCACAAACTGGGACTTCCAGAGGCACTAAATTTATAGGCTAGAGGGAAAAGAATTGTAATCTTAACAACACAGAAGCTTCTTATTACTGAATTTAATATATATGCTCATTCAAATGCTCTTTACTGTCTCTCAATAATATCATATAATCTTTTGAATACAGATCTTACTTATTTTTGTTAGATTATTTCTTTGCTATCAATGATTTTGTTCCCATTAAAAACATTGTCCATTTTAAATTACATTCACTGTTATTGAAATAGAGAAATTATAATTACTTTATTATTATTATAGTGCATTGAAATTTTAACCAGGCCTATTGCCAGCCTTCTTATTATGTCTAAAAATGTGTTGGATGTATTTTAAAGTAAAAAATTGTATATAAAATAAAAACAATTTGGCTTCTTCTTCTATAATTCTTACACTTATAATGTCTTTTTCTTGGTTTATTGTACTGACTAGGACCTCCAGCACAATGATAAATAGAAATAATGATAGTGGGTATCCTTTTTCTGCTCTTGATTTAAAGGGAATACCCCTAATGTTCTCCTTTTAGGATTATGCTTTTTTTATGTTTTTGTTAGATACCACTTAGAGGGGGGACTTTATTTCTATTCTTATTTTACTAAAAGTTTTTTATCATAAATAGGTATTGAATTTTGTCAGATTATTTTCCTACATATGTGAAATCGTTATACGGATTTTCCCCCTGAATATATTAATATGGTGCATAATATTTATAGATTTTTCTATTGTCAAACCTAAGTTACCTCGGCAAACCTAAGGTTTATTGACTTTTTTAAGTATTTTGCTGAATTTTGTAGGCTAATTTTAATATAGTTTTTAAATCATTTTAAAAGTGTTATCAACTTACAAAAAAGAGAGAGAGAACCCAAGATGGAAACCACAGTCTTTTTATAAACTAATCTCAGAAGTGATATTCCATCATTTCTGTTCTATTCTATTAATTAGAATCGAATCGCCAAGCCCAGCTCACACTCAAGGGGAGGAGATTACACAAGTACATGAATACCAGGATGCAGGAATCAATGGGGACCAACATAGAGACTGCCTACCGCAACCTGCTCTCTGATCCTCAATGATACATGTCTCTTCCACATGCAGAATACTCTTAACCCCTTCTAAGTCAGATTACCAAAGTCTTAGCCCATCATAGAATCAGCTTGAATCAGAGTTTCATCATCTAAATCAGACTCAAGTGTCAAGGAGGCTCGTCTCGTATATTTTGTTAAGCTCGGCTCTGTAAATACAGTTCCTTTTGATCTATAGAACTCTGAAAATAAAGAGACAAGTTATACCCCCCAAATTCAACATACAATGGTTGAACAGGCACAGGATAACTGTTGCAGACATTCTTGTTCAAAAAGGCACAAAGAAGTCATTGATCCATACCCATTGTGAAAGCCAGACAGGTAAATGTTGGGAAATCCTTGGTTAAGCCTTAAGTTCTGAGCTCTTGGTTCTGTCCTCTAAACCATCCTTCATTTTTTTATGTTTGCAGCTGAGTAATTTTCTGGAACTGTACAAACGTTGCCAGCTTGGACTAAATGGGGCAGAGACAACACAAAATAAAAGAGGTCTTTGGATCCCCAAACATTCTTGGCTTCATTGTTAGATCATGCTGTCCTGACCATCCCCTGGGATTTATCTTTACTCTGAAGTTATTTTTTTTAATTTTGACTTTCTTTTTTTTTTTTGCCATCTGGAAAGACTGAGAATATTCAAAACCATCAAGTCTCAAGTCCTTGAGGCCTAACAGGTCTTCTATTACTTTTGTTCTCTCTTCTCACATTTTATAATAAACAGAAGAAGAAACCAGGTAGCACTTCCAATACTTCGGTTGGAAATCTCCTTAGCTAAATCATCTGCTTCTTAAGGTAGATTCTCCACTCTCCACAAAACTGCAGGAGACAGTCTTGCTACACTTCCTGCCACTACGTAACAAGGATCTCCCTTCTTCCAGTTTGAATAACATTTTTCTCACATCCCTTATGGCTCCCACATTCAGCATTCTCAAAGTTCAGAATACTGCAAACAGTGAGTTCAAGGCACTTTTAGCTCACTAACACTGTCCTCAAAGTCCACTAAGTTGTTCCAGAACCACTCCCACATTTTAGATTTTTAAGATCACCCTTACTTGCAGTGCCAGATCTGTGTTAACCCTCACCCACAGCTTTATCAAAACCATGAGGCTTCTATTAACAGCTTCTTCAAGACACTAAGTTTTCATTAACACTCGCCTCAAAACTGCCTGATTCCAAAGTCACTTCCATATGGCTGCACTCATCTTCAAGATACCAGAATAAGTTTTCAAATGTGTTTGCATACAGGTCTGAAAAATATCTTCTTATAAGTTAAAAATATAGTCAGGAATTGGACTAGAGTTGAAGTTTGTTTATGCTATGGTTACCCTTAGTAGACCAAAAACTTTAAACATGTCTAGTACCTTGTTTTTGTCTACCTGCTTGGCTTTCCTTTGTGCTGATTCCAGAGACAGTCTGTCTCTTACAGCTCTCGCAGCCATATTCCACTGTTCTTTTTACTTGGGAAGGAGCCCTGGTGGCACAATGGTTAAAGCAATCAACTGCTAACTGAAAGGTTGGAGGCTCAAAACCACCAGCGGCTCTGTGGGAGAAAGATGTGGCAGTCTGCTTCTATAGAGATGTACAGCCTTGGAAAATCTAAGCAGTCACTATGAGTACAGCAGTGGGTTTTGTTTTGAGTTTGTTAACTGGGTGGTGGGAGCTGGGCGAGGGGAATGTGTTCTCTGATTTTCTGATTAAGCTTCAGCCTTAGGCAAGCATTGTAAACACGGGACTTGGAGGTATGGCCTTCACAAGTGTCCTTGCCCATCCTCAACATACAATGTGGGGTGCGGCATTATTCCTGTCTCCTCCAAAGGAAGAGCTTCTTTTGTCATTCCTTCCCCCAGTTGCAATGGACTTCCACCAAGGCCATCAGGCACAGGTTTTGGTAATATCTCCCCTGCAGATTAAGTCTGTTTTACCATATGGGAGAAAGGGCACATGGGTCTACGGCTCTGGGGTGAATTTTGGCAGTGACTTCTGTTTCCCTTCCTCAGCCAGCTCCACACGGAAATGATTCTTAGGATTCTCTCCAGTCTCACCTGTGGGTGCGTGGTGGGGTTTCTGGAGGGAGGGGGAAAAAACCTGCAAGAGGGCTCAAATTTCTATATCTGCAGCCGCCAGGGTTTTACACTGTTATGCTTGCCCTCACTTCGCTCTCAGGAGTTTGTTTAAAATTTATGGTTTAATTTTCTGATCAGTTTATATGGTGTCTATCAGTACCTGTCACCTGTCACAGGTAAGCAATTGCTCAGACCCTGGGTTTCTTGGCAGGTGCCTGTCTCCTTAAAACTTCTGAGTTAGTTGTTTACCCTATAGCCTCACTGCGCTGATGAGCTCAAGAAAAGATTAATTTTCAGTTTATCCATATTTTTCCTTATTGTCAGGATGGGAGCGACACTCTTTCCAGCTCTCTCAATCTCTGAGCTGAACCTACACCTAATTGTTACTCTGCTACCATACTGAATTATTTTATTACTTGTAGTTTTAAAAATTTGATTCTTTTTTTATTTGATTCTAGGTAGGCAATAAAATGATTTTTAACTTTTGTTGTTAGATGCTGTCGATTCACTTTCAACTCATAGTGACTCTCTGTACAACAGAATGAAACACAGCACTGTCTTGTGCCATCCTCACAATCGTTGTTATGCTTGAGCCCATTGTTGCAGCCACTGTGTCAATCCATCTGATCAAGGTTCTTCTCCTTTTTCCTCTACGTTACCAAGCATGATTTCCTTCTCCAAGGACTGATCCCTGCTAATAACGTGCCCAAAGTATGTGAGACGTAGTCTCATCATCCTTGTTTCTAAGGGTATTCTGACTGCACTTTTCCAAGACAAATTTATTTGTTCTTTCGGCAGTCCGTGGTATATTCAATATTCTTTGCCAACACCATAATTCAAAGGCACCGAATCTTCTTTGGTCTTCTTTATTCATTGCCCAGCTTTCACATGCATATGAGGGGATTGAAAACACCATGGCTTGGGTCAGGCACACCTTAGTTTTCAAGTAGTGACCGTTTTAACTTCTCTTGTCCAAGCTGTGTATCTCTTAACTTCATTTTCTTGTTAAATTGCATTGGCTAATACTTTCTACACAATTTTTATATACTAATAAATATAGACAGCATCCTTGCCTACTTCTTGACTTTAGTTTGAATTCCTTCAATGTTTCTCTGTTAAGCATGACTGCTGCCTTTTGGGAAAAAGAAACATATAAACTATGTTTCCAAAGATTACTATTTATTTGCATTTTAAAATCATTACTGGGTGATACATTTTCTCATACAGTACTTCAGTGTGTATGGAGATAATGGATGAAAATAAATTTTTTTTTTCTAACATTGAACCTCATAAATCCCATTGAGTTATGTTGTGTCCTGGTGTTGCTGGAATTTGGATGCTAATAACTTATTTAAGTAAATGAGATTGGTCTACAATTTTTGTTTTTTAAGATTTTATTTTGAAATAATTATAGACTCACAGGAAGTTGCAAAAATAGTACAGAGAGTTCTGTGTGCCCTTCACCCAGTTTCCCCCAATGGTAATATTTTATATGACTATAGATCAATATCAAAATTAGGGAATTGACGTTGATACAATACTGTTAAATAGACTACAGATATTATCCTGACTTCACCAGTTTATAAATGCACTCCCGTGTGTGTGTGTGTGTGTGTGTAGTGTGTAGTTCTCGACAATTTTATTCCATGTGGAGATTAGTGTAACCTCTTCACCATAATCACCATCACTACAAAGGAACTCCTGTATACTACTCCTTTATACTACTATACTACTCCTTATACTACTGTACTTCCTATACTACTCAGTGAATGTTCCACAGGTACTTGAAAAGAATGTTTATTCTGCTTTTGTAGGACTGAGTGTTATGTAAATGCCAACCAGATCCTACTAGTTGGTAGTGTTTTTCAGTTCTTTTACAGCCTTGCTTATTTTGGTCTGGTAGTTCTAGCAATTGCTGAGAGGGATAGTGAAGTTCCCAAATCAAATTGTGGATTTTTCTATTTCCCCTTTCAGTTCCGTCAGTTTCTGCTTCTTACATGTTGAATTTCTGTTGTTTGGTGCATCAAATTGCTATGTCTTCTTGGTATATTGACACTTTTATTATTATATAATGTCTCATCTTTTCCCTAGAAATTTTCTTTGCACTGAAGTGTATTTTACCTGATACTAATATAGCCATTCCTGCTTTTCAAAAAAAAAAATTGTTGGCATGATATATCTTTTTTCTTTTGACTTACAAAATATATATATCATTATATTTCAAGTGAGTTTCTTGTAGACGGAATATAGTTAGATCATTTTTTAATCCATGTTAACCTATCCTGTCATTCTCTCTTTTTAATTGATGAGGTCTGTTTACATTTAACGTAATTATTGACGTGTTAGCTCTTAAGTCTGCAATTTTATTTTTTGTCTTCTGAGTTTTCCCTCTGTTTTTTATTCCTCTCTTCCCTTTTCTTGCTTTCCTGTAGGTTACTTGAACATCCTTTTAGAATTCCATTTTGATTAATCTGTAGTTATATATATATATAAACCAAAAAACCCAGTTGCCATCAAGTCGATTTCTACTCATAGCGACCCTATAGGAAAAAAATCTAATCTCTAAAATCTATAGGAAAATCCAACACTTTTACAACAAAAGGACAATCCAATTAAAAAATTGGCAAAGAATATGAACAGATACTTCACCAAAGAAGACATTTAGATGGCTAACAGACATATGAGGAAATGCTTGAGATCACTAGTCATTAGAGAAATGCAAATCATAATTATAACGAGATACCATCTCACCCCAACATTACCGGCACTAATCAAAAAACAGAAAATAACAAATCTTGTAGAGGTTGCAGGGAGATTGGAACTCTTATGCACTGCTGGTGGAAATGTAAATGGTACAACAATTTTGGAAAATGATATGGTGCTTCCTTAAAAAGCTAGAAATAGAAATACCGTATGATCCAGCAATCCCACTCCTAGGAATATATCCTAGAGAAATAAGAGCCATCACATGAATAGACATGTGCACACCCATGTCCATTACAGCATTATTCACAGTAGCAAAAAGATGGAAACAACCTAAGTACCCATCAACAAATGAACGGATAAACAAACAGTGGTACATACACACAATGGAATACTATGCAACAGTAAAGAACAACGATGAATCTGCAAAACATCTCACAACATGATGAATCTGGAGGGCATTATGCTGACTGAAATAAGTCAGTCACAAAAGGACAAATGAGACCATTATTATAAAAACTCAGAAAAGGTTTACACTCAGAAAGAAACAATCTTTGATGCTTACAAGAGAGGGGAGGGGAGGGTAAGTAAAAACACTAACTAGATAGTAGATAAGTGGTAAGACAGTACACAATTGACCAAGGCAAAGTCATAGAAGCTTCACAAACACATCCAAGTTCCCTGAGGGGCTGAGTTACTGGGCTGAGGGCTGGAGACTATGGTCTTGGGAGACATCAATGTTTATAAAGAAAAGGTTCTACATCCAGCTATGGTGAGTAGCGTCTGGGGTCTTAAAAGCCTGCAAGTGGCCATCTAAGATACATCTACTTGTCCCACCCCGGCTGGAGCTAAGGAGAATGAAGAAAATTAAACACACAAGGGTAATATTAGTCCAAAGGACCAATGGATCACAACTACCACAACCTTCACCAGACTGAGCCCAAAACAACTATATGGTACCCGGCTACCACCACCGACTGCTCTGACAGGGATCACAATAGAGGGTCCCAGACAAAGCAGGAGAAAAATGTAGAACAAAATTCAAATTCACAAAAAAACACCAGACTTGCTGGTCTGACAAAGACTGGAGAAACCCCAAGACTATGGTCCTTGGACACTCTTTTAACTCAGCACCAAAGTCATACTTGAGTTTCACCCTTCAGCCAAAAATTAGACAGGTCTATAGGGCAAACACCACCAAGGGTGACACTGATGGTATTTGAAATACCAGTGGCAAAGCTTCCAGTATCACAGCAACACACAAGCCACCACAGTACTACAAACTGAGAGACACATAGACAGTTTTCAGCAGAACTTACAGACTAAGACAGGAAGAAAGGAAGAAAGACCTGGCAGTTTACTTCTGAAAAAATTGGGCAGTGAAAACCTTATGAATAGCAGCAAAAAGTTGTCTGATATAGTGCCGGAAGATGAGGACCTCAGGTTGGAAGGCACTTAAAATACAACTGGGGAAGAGCTGCCTCCTCAAAGTGAAGTCAATCTTAATCACTTGGATAGAGTCAAGCTTTCAGGACCTTCATCTGCTGATGTGGCACGACTCAAAGTGAGAAAAAAGCAGCTTCACATATCCATAAATAATCGGAAAGTGGAATGTATAAAGTATGAATCTAGGAAAATTGGAAATCGTCAAAATGAAATTGAAGGCAAAAAGATCCATATCCTAGGCCTTAATGAGCTGAAATGGGCTGGTATTGGGCATTTTGAATCAGACACTCATATGGCCTACTGTGCTGGGAATGACAAATTGAAAAGGAATGGCACAGTGTTCATTGTCAAAAGAACATTTCAAGATCTATCCTGAAGTACAACACTGTCAGTGATAGGATACTACCCATACACATACAAGGAAGACCATTTAATACAACTATTACTCAAATTTAAGCACCAACCGCTAATGTCAAGGATGAGGAAATAGAAGATTTTTACCAACTTCTGCAGTCTAATATTGATTAAACACGCAATTGAGATGCAGTGATAATTACTGGTAGTTGGAATTTGAAAGTTGGAAACAAAGAAGAAGGACGGGTAGTTGGAAAATAGGGCCTTGATGATAGAAACAATGCCAGAGATCACCTGATAGAATTTTGTAAGACGGGTGACTTCTTTATAGCAAATACCTTTTTTCAACAACATAAAAGGTGACTATACATGTGGAACTCATTGGATGGAAAACACAGGAATCAGATTGACTCCATCTGTGGAAAGAGACAATGGAAATGCTCAGTATCATCAGTCAGAACAAGGCCAGGGGCCTACTGTGGAACAGACCATCAACTGCTCACATGCAAGTAAAAGCTGAAGCTGAAGAAAATTAGGACAAGTTCACAAGAGCCAAAATAAGACCTTGAGTATATCCCACCTGAATTTAGAGACCATCTCAAGAACAGATTTGACGCATTGAACACTAATGACCGAAGACCAGATAAGTTGTGGGAAGACATCAAGGACATCATATGTGAATAAAATGTGGTCATGAAAAAGACAGGAAAGAAAGAAAAGACAAAAATGGAGGTCAGAAGAGACTCCAAAACTTGCTCTTGAATCTTGACTGCTTAAAGTGAATGAAAGAAATGAAGAAGTAAAAGAGCTGAACAGAAGATTTCAAAGTGCAGGTCAAGAAGACAAAGTGAAATATTATAATGAAATGTGCAAAGATCTGGAGTTAGAAAATCAAAAGGGAAGAACACGCTCAGCATTTTTCAAGGTGAAAGAACTGAAGAAAAAATTCAAGCCTCAAGTTGCAATTCTGAAGGATTCTAAGGGAAAAATATTGAATGATGCAGGAAGTGTCAAAAGCAGATGGAAGAAATGCAGAGTCACTGTACCAAAAAGAATTGGTTGACGTTCAACCATTTCAGGAAATAACATATGATCAAGAACCGATGGCATTGAAGGAAGAAGTCCAAGCTGCACTGAAGGCATTGGTGAAAAACAAGTCTCCAGGAACTGACAGAATACCAACTGAGATGTTTCAACAAATGGATGCAGCACTGGAGGTGTTCACTCATCTATGCCAAGAAATTTGGAAGGTAGCTACCTGGCCAACCGACTGGAAGAGATCTATGTTTGTGAGCATTTGAAAGAAAGGTGATTCAACAGAATGTGGAATTTATCAGACAATATCATTAATATCACACAGAAGTAAAATTTTGCTGAAGATCATTCAAAAATGGTAGCAGCAGTACATTACAAGGAACTGCCAGAAATTCAAGCCAAATTCAGAAGAGGACGTGGAATGAAGGATATCATTGCTGATGTCAAATGGATCCTTACTGAAAGTAGAAAATACCAGAAAGATGTTTACCTGTGTTTTATTGATTATGCAAAGCCACTGAACTATGTGGACCATAACAAATTGTGGGAAACACTGCGAAGAATGGGAATTATGGAACACTTAATTGTGCCTGTAAGAAACCTGTTCATAGACCAAGAGGCAGTCGTTGGAAGAGAACAAGGGGATGCTGAATAGAATAAAATCAAGAAAGGTGTGTGTCAAGGTTATATCCTTTCATTATATTTATTCAATCTGTATGCTGAACAAATAATCTGAGATGGACTACATGAGGAAGAATGTTGCATTAGGGTTGGTGGAAGACTCATTAACAACCTTCGATATGCAGATGACACAATGTTTCTTGCTGAAAGAGAAGAGGACTTGAAGCACTTACTGATCAAGATCAAAGACTACAGCCTTCAGTATGGATTACATCTCAACATAAAGAAAACAAAAACCCTCACAACTGGACCAATACACAACATCATGGTAAACGGAGAAAAGATTGACGTTGTCAGGGATTTCATTTTACTTGGATCCACAATCAACACCCATGGTAGCAGCGGTCAGGAAATCAAATGATATACTGCATTGCACAAATCTGCTACAAAAGTTATCTTTAAAGTGTTCAAAAGCAAAAATGTCACTTTGAGAACTAAGGCGTGCCTGACCGAAGCCGTGATATTTTTAATCACCTCATATGCATCTGAAAGCAGGACAATAAATAAGGAACATCAACGAAGCATTGATGCCTTTGAATTATGGTGTTGATGAAGAATATTTAATATGCCATGGATTGCCAGAAGAGTTAACAAGTCTGTCTTGGAAGAAATACAGCCAGAATGCTTCCTGGAAGCAAGGCTGGTGAGACTACATCTCACGTACTTTGGACATGTTATCAGGACAGGCGAATTCCTCTAGAAGGACATCATGCTTGGTAAAGTAGAGGGTCGGCAATAAAAAAAAGGAAGACCCTTGATGAGATGGATTGACACAATGGCTGCAACAATGGGCTCAAGCATAACAACGATTGTGTGACTGGCACAAGACTGGGCAGTGTTTCGTTCTGTTGTTCATAGGGTCACTATGAGTCAGAACTGACTCAACTGCACCTAACAACAACAACATAGGACAAACAATAACACATGTGAAGAATGTGCTTCTTAGTTCAATCATATGTATGAGACTGTCTTAGTTATCTAGTACTGCTATAAAAGAAATACCACAAGCTGATGGCTTTAACAAACAAAAATTTATTCTCTCACAGTCTAAGAGGCTAGAAGTTGAATTCAGGCTGCCAGCTGAACTCAGGGTGCCAGCTCCAGGGGAAGGTTTTCTCTCTGTGTTGGCTCTGGTGGAAGGTCCTTGTCATCAATTTTCCCCGGTTGAGGAACTTCTCAGTCACAGGGACCTCCGGTCAAAAGGACGCACTATTCTCCTGGCTCTTGTTTCTTGGTGGTATGAAGTCCCCCTGTCTCTCTGCTTGCTTCTCTTTTTTATATCTCAAAAGAGATTGATTTGCGACACAACCTAATCTTGCAGACTGAGTCCTGCCTCATTAACATCACTGCTTCTAATCCTGCCTCATTAACATCATAGAAGTCGGATATACAGCACATAGGAAAATCACATCAGATGACAAAATGGTGGACAATCACACAATACTGGGAATCATGGTCTAGCCAAGTTGACACATATTTTTGGGGAACACAATTCAATCCATGACAGAGACTAAATGGGCACACTAGCCCAAAAGCGAAGACCAAAAGGCAGGAAGGGACAGGAAAACTGGATGAATAGAAGTAGGGAACCCGGGGTGGAGAAGGCGAGAGTGTTGACACATCACGGAATTGGCAACCAATGTCACAAAATACTTTGTATAGTAATTGTTTAATGAGAAACCAATTTGCTCTGTAAAATTTCACCTAAAGCACCATAAAAAAAAAGAAAATATGAATAAGCATATGGCAGTAAGTTGTTAGTTATAGCTATGGATATAGGCATGATAGGACCTCAATAGTTTTCCATGCTTCAAAAACCTGAGAGTCATTACGCTGTTTCTCTTTCGGCTCAACCTTTTTGAAATCATTTTACTTACCACATGATACACTGAAATAGTTGATTTTCATTTTTAAATCAAAGTTTATTTCAAGTATACTAGACTGAATGTAAGTAGTCTTTTGTTTAGTCATTTTATAAATTACATGCACACCTCCATGAATATCTTTGATTTTAATGTCTTTTCTTATGTACTGGATTCACTGAAAGAACAAATATTTCATGAAGAACAACAAGATACATTTGTTCAAAGCAAAATAATAAAGAGTATCAGGCTAACGATTTGTTTTTCATCCAAAGATGAAAGAGTGCTTAGGATACTTTGCCAGTGTATTTGTGTTTAAGAAAAAGTCCTTACTATCCCTCTACCCTTAAAGTTTTTAAACAGATTTCTTTTTAAAAATTCTTGCTAACTTCATTCATAACAGAGCCACTTCCTAACTATCCTTTTTATTTCATTTCAGACTCAAAGTTGGGACCTTTTCTGACAGGTCTCTTTGTCTTTCTTATAGATGAAGCTGATCTGAGATTGAGGTTAGCGGATGGAAGCAACCGCTGCTCAGGGAGAGTGGAGGTGAAATTCCAAGGATGGTGGAGACTGTGTGTGATTAACAGTTGGGACTCAAATGCTGCTGCTGTGGTGTGCAGGCAACTTGGATGTCCATCTGCTTTCTTTCTTCCTGGAATCATGAATAGCCCTCCTATGGATAGCCCCATTTGGTTGGATGATATTTCTTGCCAAGGCAATGAGTCAGCACTCTGGAATTGCAGTCACCGTATGTGGGGAAACAATGATTGCAGTCACAATGAGGATGTCGTGGTGACCTGTTTTGTAAGAGCCCAAGTCTGTGATATCATTGCAAGGAAGGAACAATTTTTTAAATCAGAATGCGTATAAAAAGAGATAGGCCAATCATATCCTTTTCCCTGGTTATAAGAAACTTCTGTTACTCCTCAAATCATTCCATCCATTCTAGTTTTATTCTGAATTCCTCTCCCTAATAAATCCAAAGTACATTTAGAGTTTTAATATTTCTCGATTGCTCACCAGCATTCCACACATTGACCAATCCCTTCTTAAAATCTTTTTCAAGGTACTTCCTGACACCAGAACCAAAACCAAACCCATTGCCATCAAGTCGATTCCAACTCACAGAGACAGTATAGGACAGAGTAGAACTGCCCCATAGAGCTTCCAAGGACAGCCTGCTGGATTCGAACGGCTGACCTTTTAGTTAGCAGCCATAGCACTTAACCACTATGCCTCCAGGGTTTCCCTTCCTAACATAGCATCATAGTTTTTCTTTCTTTCTCCGTGGTCACTCATTGTCAGTATTGTTTTCCCACCGTACCTGTTCTTCAACTACCGAAACATGGATTTTGCCAGGACTAAGACCCTGATCTTCTTACTACACACTCTCTCTGTCAGTAATAACATCTATTTTAATAGCTTCAACCTAACCCACCTCAATTAAAATTCCAGTCCAGATGCCTCTTTAAGAGCTCTGCATACATATATCCAACTGCTTCTGAGATGTTTGCAATGTATTCAAACCTCAGCATGTCCAAAAGTAAACTTTATCTTCCATCTTCCATCCTCCAGTCTTCCTAAGCTCAGTAAACGGCACTATCGCTCACTCAGTTGGCTGAAGTCAGAAATCAAGGGTCATCTTGAAGTCCTTCCTTTCCCTGTTAGCACCCTGCATTCATTATGTCACCAGAATGAATTGATTTCACCATTTTGGTATTATTTAATGTGGCTTCTTTTATTCATCTCTATTGCTATCTGTATGAACCAAGCCACTATCATCCACTGCCTGTACCAGTATAGCGACTTCCTCACAAATAGCCTCTCTGCATCCATTGTTACCCCTCTTCAATCCATTCTCCACATTGCAACTGAAAAGATAATTTTTTAAAGGACATTCAGTTGACTTTAAAATAAAACACAAAATTCCTAAGATGCTCTACAAGATGCTACTACTCTCCACTTTTCTGTTTTAGCTTTGCTCTTTTCTTTAATGCACATGATATTCTCTCCTCTACCTCAAGACACTGAGATATTCTGTTCCTCTGCTTAGAAAAAAAAAAAAAAAAAATTCTGCCTCCTTTATTTCTCTTAGATAAATTTTATTAATCATCTTCCAGGTATCATTTTAAAGAGAACTTCCTCAGGGAAGCCTTCTCCAGACAATATCATACCCTATTATATGCTATGACAACACTCTACCCTAATTCTTTATTGTGTTCACCATATTTTAATTATTTGATTAATTTCTCTTCCTCACAGCAGTATGTAAATTCCAGATGGACAGAAACCATTTCTTTTTACAGTGCGTTCTTCCTAATAATTAGTATAGTTTCCAGCAATTTTAGATGATCAATATATATTTGTTTATGTTTTAACTGATTGATTTGTTAGTTAGATGTTCAGGGAGGAGAGGAGGCATGAAAGATATTATCTATATTAGTTCTTGTTCTTAGAATCCAATTTTTCTTTATTCCTCTTGTGAGGCTTAGAATGAGTGGAAGTTACAAGGTTTTTTAACTTCTGTCCCCCATTTTCTGACAAAGTTCTTCTGATACAGTGGATAATAATCTGAAAGAATTGAAAGCCATTGAGTGGTTCAAAATCAGGGAGAGGACTTAGAACCCACTGTGAGGTCTTTTTATTTTCCCATTCTCTCTTCTACAGACATCCATAGATTTATAAACTCCAATGAGTGCTTTTAAAGAAAGATACAGATTATTAAAAGATTATTTAGCAGGACAATTTACATAGTGTGGGTATTCAGAATAGACTTCACTGGGACCTAAAGGATGAGAAACAAATTTTCAGGGAAGAACATTTCAGGCAGATGGATGAGCACAATGTTCCTGAAGTAAGAAAGAGCTTGATAGCTTCTAAGAATACAAAGAACACTGTTGTGACTTGGGCTTAACAAGCAAAGTGAGTGATAGTTGAAACTACCGAAAGCTGGAGCAAGAGCCTGGGAGCCATGGTAAGAGATTTAAACTTTATGCTAAAAGCAAGGAGCATTGTTTGAAAGATTTTATACAGAGAATTATCATAATAATATTTCATTATTAGTGTGCTAACTGACCGAAAGGAGAATAGATTAGAGGGAACTAAGCTTAGATGTGAAGCCCTGGTGGTGCAGTGGTTAAGAACTCGGCTGCTAACCAAAAGATTGGCAGTTTGAACCCACCAGCTGCTCCTTGGAAACCCTATGGGGCAGTTCTACTCTGTCTTACAGAATCACTATGAGTTGGAATGGACTTGACTGCAGTGGGTTTGGTTTTTGGTTTTGGGTTTTAAGCTTAGACTAAGGAAACAAGTTAAGCTCCTGAGGAATCCAGGTAAGAGATAGTGGTGGTTTGGACTTGGGCTCTGAAAGTAAGATAGAGGTAAGTGGATGGGTTGAGTTATATTTACAAAGTAGAATTGATAACACCAACATATTTAAAAATACAGGTGAGAGAGAAAGAGGGGTAAGAATTTCCCCCAAGTTTCTTATGTGTGCAACCAGATGGATGGATGCTGGTACCAATTAAAAGAAAGATGATTATTTCAGTTTCAGACCATTTCTTAGGTACTTGGGAGATATATAGGTAGATATTACCTCTGGGAAATCTCAGAAGAAAGGTGTAAACTAGAGATACAAATTTGGTAGTTGTCAGCATATTGATAGTACTTGATACTGTTGATAATACTTGATAGTAGCCTTTGGAATAATTGATAAACTCTTAGGATATTTTAGAGGAATTGATATAAATATATTTTTGTGATTTGCAAATTTACTTTGAAAGGCAAATTCCAAGAAAACTCATAAAATGTTTTTGATAATTGTAATAAATGCCTACCATAATGAGTGTTTTGATGATGAACACTTCATTTTGATGTAAAAATGCCATTATGTTATTTTTTTAATTCTATCATTTTAACCTAAAAATGTCTTTTAATTGTTACACGGCTTTTAAAAAAAAATTTTTTCTCCTCAGGACAAAATGAGGAAGATCAGAGTGCCAGGTTAAAATTTCAAATATGAGATAATGATACCCTTATTTTACATGGATGTGTCTGTTTACTAAACATAGTTAAATACATATCTTCTGCTTATGTTTAATAATTTTAGCATATAACAAATTTTATATATAATTAAATTTTTTAAATTCTGTTTTGTAGATGCAGCTTAGGCTCAGATATATATTATTCATGTTTTATTTTGATATTTATGCCAGTAGCAAAAATAAAAACAAACTCATTGCTGTCAAGTCAATTCAGACTCACAGACAGAGTAGAACTGTCCCATAGGGTTTCCAAGGAGCGGCCAGTGGATTCAAACTGCCGACTTTTTGGTTAGCACTGAGCTCTTAACCACTGTGCCATCAGGGCTTCTTTATGCCAATAGATTCAGTAATTTGGCTAGATTACTTAAATTTTCAAACATTGTTCATTCAATTCTTCCAGCTACCTAGGATCTAGAAAGCAATATCAGTAGCAGAATTACCAATTGTTTGTTTTATATTTTCAATACTTTTAAGTGACATCAAAAGTCCTCAAGTGGTCTTTGCTAAACAGCATTTCAAACTCTGCCAGAATATTAGCCGGATAAGAACAGTCTAGGGTGGAGTATAGGTATAAAAATAAAGGGGAGCTAGTGTACGTTTGGTACAGCAGAGTTTAATGGGGGAATGAAGGAATGAGGATAGGGTCTGTAGTCTAGAAATTGATAAACAGTGTCAAAATACGGCTATAGAGAGAGAGTACTGCTCTGAGTGGAAAAGGATGTTTACTAAAGAGACAAGTGATAGGTGACAAAGACATTATCTTTCTAGGTCCTTTCCCTTCTATTTACTAAGAGTTATGTACTAGATTAGATTTTGTGAGGAATAAGAAAAAAATAAATCTTACATACTTTACCCTCAAGAAACAAATGATCTACGGGGCAAAGAGCATGCATGATGTTGTTGTTGTGTGCCATTGAGTCAATTCCAACTCCTAGAAACCTTGTAAGACAAAGTAGAACTGCCCCATAGGGTTTTGTAGGCTGTAATCTTTACGGGATCAGATAGCCAGTTCTTTTCTCCCATGGAGTGACTCATGAGTTCAAACTGTGGATGTTTAGCTCAGCAGATGAGCTCTTAACCATGAAGCCATCAGGGCTCCATAAGAACATGCGTATATGCCACTTAAAGAACATTGAAAGTGAATATCTATTTCATACTAAATGGATTCCATTCATTTCTTTGTGTGTATGTGTATACTTTTTTTCTGGAGGCAGTGGAGTTTCAATGGTAGAATTCTCTCCTTCCATGCAGATGATGCAGGTTCAATTCCCAGCCAATGCACCTCATACACACCACCCAACTGTCAGTGGAGGTTTGCATGTTGCTATGATGCGGAACATATTTCAACAAAGCTTCCAGACCAAGATGAAATAGGAACAAAGGCCTGGCATTCTACTTCAGAAAATCATTCAGTGAAAACCCTAGGGATCACAACGGTCTGATCTACAACTGATCATGGAGATGGCGCAGAGCTGAGCTACATTTTGTTCCATTGTACATAGGCTCACCATGAGTTGCAGGTCGACTTGATGGCAGCTAACAGCAACAACAATTGACTGTGTTGTACAGCTTAACATAACACATTCTCTTATTTCACTTTCTGTTTTAGTTTCTAGACAGTAGTCAGAATCACAAAAGGGATATCTTGGCAATCAGAATATTCTAGGATATTAAAGTTTCAGTTACATGAACTCAGTTTTATTTATAGATTTTTCAGCTACAAAAGCTCAAGTTTGTCAAGGCAACCAGAAATTTATTTGATTCAGCAGGATTTACACATGTTACAAAATTTATAATAGAATGACCTATAAACAAGGCTCCAAATCATTATTTTATAATAAGAAATATAACTACCAAATGGATCAGAATGTTTTGATGGCTGGTCAGAGCATATACACTTTGAAGGAAAATTTATATACAAATGTATTATATTTATTAAGAAATGGCTTAGGGAGAATTAACTAAGAGCAAGAGAAATAAGAGAAGTCAGTTAAAAGTAATGAATGACCAGTGTCATTAAGTCTAGACAATCAGAAACATCTGCAACTTGTAAATATACCTGCCAGAGTAGAATGGACTGGCACTGACTACGGCTCACACTCATCTAGTTTGACATTGTCAAATTCTTGCTATCTGGCTTGCCTGTATCGCAACACCATGCTGGCAGTACACTATTTGTTGTGGTCTTTATCTTTTAACAAAAATTAAGCAAACTCTTAAAAATTACCAGACACTGGAGATGCAGCCAACTTGGCATTATAGATAGAAGCAGCACACTCTCCCTCCATAGCAAAGACCTGAAAAACTAAGTAAAACAGAGACAAACATCAATCCTGGGACACTAAGCATCAAATGAAGAGACAAAGAACTCAACCAAGCACCTAATGGAATAAGAAACTGACAGAGAATGGAGAGCAAGGAGAGTTACAAGCAGAGGTACCTTACCAGCTAACACAGCACGGATCCACCGTCTTGGACTCCTGTCAGAGATGAGTGGACAGGGAGTACAGGAAAGTTGATTTATGGAGCTCCCCGGAGGAAACAGAACACCCAGTAACCAGCATAACATGCTTTCCCACCCCCCTCCCTACCTCCGCCTGCTCGGCCTTAGCCACTTCCTGGCGGGTTATCTGAGGCTTCCCAGCTGGCCAATCCAAGACTTCCCCTCAAGCCAATCCGCAGCTTCCTGGTGGGCCAATTCGCTGCTTCCCGGTGATCCCATCCGCCACTTCCTAGCAGGGCGCAACCTAGGTATGGGAGGCGCCAGTTCTGTGCCACACGGATTCACCCCACCCACACCAGCTGGCTTCTTCAGTGACATTTCTTTGTTGCTGGTGTTGCTTTTTTTGGCCTCTTTTTGTTTCTTCCCTGCCTCTCATCTCCTCCCCCTCCTTTCTCTTGAACACCTGACTCCATGTGCCATCCTTGCTTCTTCTTGACAGGCTGTGAAGCACCATTCGGCTGGGGAACTGCTTCCCCAGTCCATGCCACCAAGTGAGTGGGATCTCTGGGGGCTTTTTTTTTTCTTTATTTCTTTCTCCCTTTTTTTTTTTTTCTTTTTCTGTTTGTTTTCTCATTCTTGTTTCCTGTTTATTTTTCTTCATTTTTTGGTTTCTCATCTCTTTCTACTTACCTTCTTTCCCTGTCTCCTAAATACTTGGCACTATGTGTCATCTCCACCTCTTCTAGCCTGACTATACCATGCAGCTTGGGAGCCGCATCCCTGTCTCCACAGCCAGGATGGTGAGATCCCTGGGGGCATTTTTTCTTTTTTAAAAAATTTTATTTATTTTGTTTTTGTTTTTCTTCACTTCTCAGTTTCTTGTCTCTCCACTCCAAAGGCAGTCTCCCTAAGCACTTTTTTTTTTTTTTTGGTTCCTGCTCTTCTCTCCTCTTTCCCATACCCAACCTAGCTCCACATATCACAACCTCCCCCTCCCCTTTCCTCCTGTCTATCTGCACTCTGTGCTGAACATTGCACTCCTGAGCAGCACAGACACAGCCTACCAGAATCTACCCTGCACTACTAACCCCCAGCTCACTTTGTCGGCACCAGCACGTGCCACAAACAACCCATCCCAGCTCCTCACCTTCAGCTGGACTTGCCCTGCTGCACTGTAGCTGAGCAACTGGACCTGCCCAATCGACTAGAGGTGAAAAATATCGTGTCCACAGACGAGCAAACAAAAAAGAATGCACAGCCCGCCTGCTCAGACATACCCAAATTAAAAAAAAAAGCAGGATGAAACAAAAAATCTACAATCAATAAACAAGGAAAATAACTACTGAATGTCCTGAAGACAGCAGACAATATCAAAACATTGAAAAAACAGGACTGGATGGTTCCTGTAGGCTCCAAAATAAAACACCAGATGACTTTCCAGTAGAAGAAAAGGCACTAAAACTACCTAATAGAAAATGCAAATTTCTAATATTCAGAGCTATTCAAGAGCTGAAGCAAAAAGCAGACACAAATGAGGAAAAAGTAGACAAATTCATAGAAAAGGCAGACAAATTCATGGAAAATACAGACAAAAAATGGAAGATTTAGGAAAATAATACAGGAACAAAATGGCAAAAAAACAAATTCACAACTAGAAATTATACAAAAACAACAATTAGAAATCCAGAAGGTAAACAACAAGATTTCGGAAATGGACAGTGTCATAGAGGGGCTGAGGAGCAGGTTTGAAACGATAGAAGACAGGATCAGCAAAATTGAAAACAAACACTTGGATACAACTCTGTTTGAGGAAAAATCAGAAAAAAGAATGAAGAAAAGTGAAGAAACACAGAGAAATATGTGGGATGCAATGAAATGCAAAAATTTATTAGTGATCAGAGTTCCAGAACAGGTGGAGAAAAGAAAACACAGAAACGATCATTGAAGAACTGCTGACAGAAAACTTCCCCAATATCATGAAAGATGAAAAACTGACCATCCAAGAAGCTCAATAAACACCTTATAGGATAGACAGCAAAAGAAAATCATCAAGACATATCATAATCACACTCGCTAAAACCAAAGCAAAGAAAGAATACTGAGAGCAGCTCGAGAAAAAAGAAAAGTCACATACAGAGGAGAAACAATCAGACTAAGCTCTGATTATTTGGCAGAAACCATGCAGGCAAGAAGGCAATGGGATGACATATAAAAACCTTGAAAGAAAAAAATTGCCAGCCAAGAACAATATATCCTGCAAAAATTTCATTCAAATACGATGGTGAAATTAGGACATTTCCAGACAAACAGAAATTAAGGGACTATATAAAAAACAAACCAAATTTACAAGAATTATTAAAGGGAGTCCTTTGATCTGAGAAGAAACAGCATCAAACCACAGGCTGAAACTAGGACATAAGGTCGTACCAGCCAGATACCAACCTAGGAAATGAACTCTCAAGGACTGTCCAAAACCAAAACAATTACAACAGGGAACCACAGAGGTGAATCTGTAAATGACAACAACATCAGAATGATACAAGAGGGAATAAATGGTGTAGATATCGAACCTTCTAACAGAAAGAAAGACAAGGTGAATACCAAGTAATAATATTCTGGTTCAAACCTAGGAAGATAAGGGTAAATTTCAAGGTAACCACAAAGAAAGTTAACAAACCTACTCATCAAAATAAAGAAGAAAAACATAAAGTCTCAGTAAAAACAAAATCTACAAAAACAAAAGAAGTGAAAAAAATCCACAAACAAAGTAATTCAGCACAGGAGAGTAAGAGGAACAAAGAAAACTTCAGCACCACAAAAAAAAGCACTACAAAATGACAGCAATAAATTCACACTTAATAATTTCACTGAATGTAAATGGCCTAAATGCATGCATAAAGAGACAGACAGTGACAGAATGGATAAAAAAGTAGGATCCATCAATAGGCTGTCTAAAAGAGACACACCTTATAAACAAAGACATAAATTTATTAAAAATCAAAGGATGGAAAAAAATATATCAAGGAAACAGCCACCAGAAAAGAACAGGAGTGGCAACACTAATCTCAGATAAGATAGATTTTGAAACAAAATCCACCATAAAAGACAAAAAAGGGCACTATATCATGATTAAAGAGACAATCCAGCATGAAGACATAACCATAATAAATATCTATGCACCCAATAACAGGGCTCCAAAATACATTAAAAAAACTTTAACATCACTATAAAGAGAAATTGACCGTTCCACTATAATAGTAGGAGACTTCAACACAACACTCTCAGTAAAGGAGAAACTAGAAAGACGCTCAACAAACATACAGAAGAGCTAAAGGACACAATCAGCCAACTGGACCTCATAGACATACATAGAACACTTCATCCAACAGCAGCAACGTACACGTTCTTTTCCAATGCAAGTGGAATGTTCTCCAGAATAGATGACATCATATGCCACAGAGTAATCCTCAGCAAAATCCAGAACAATGAGATAACACAAAGTATCTTCTCTGATCACAACACTGTCAAAGTAGAAGTCAACAACAGGAAGAGCAAGGAAAAAAAATCAATTACGTGGAAACTAGATAACACCCTGCTTAAAAAACACTGGGTAATAGGAGAAATCAAAGATGGAATCAAAAAATTCCTAGAACCAAATGAGAATGTAAACAAATCATACCAAACCAAAACGTTTGGGACACAGCAAAGGCAGTACTCAGAGGTCAATTTATAGCAATAAATGCATACATCAAAAAAGAAGAAAAGGACAAAATCAAAACATTAGCCACACAACTTGAACAAATAGAAAGAGAACAGCAAAATAAGCCCACAGCCACCAGAAGAGAGGAAATAATAAAGAGCAGAGCAGAAATAAAAGAAATAGAGAATAGAAAAAGAATAGAATCAACAAAACCAAAAGTTGGTTCTTTGAAATGATCAACAAAATCAACAAACCACTAGCCAAACTGACAAAAAAAAAAAAACAGGAAAGGATGCAAATAACCCAAATAAGAAATGAAATGGGGGACATTACAACAGAATGAACTGAAATAAAAAGGATCATAACATATTATTATGAAACACTATACTCCAACAAATTCAAAAACCTAGAGGAAATGGATACATTTCTAGAAACACACTACCTACCCAAACTATCACAAATTGATGTTGAAAATCTGAACATACCCATAACAAGAAAAGAGATTGAAAAGGTAATTTGAAAAAAAACTCCCAACAAAAAAAAACCCTGGCCCAGATGGCTTCACTGGAGAATTCTACCAAACATTCAGAGAAGAGCTTACACTAGTACTACTAAAACTATTTCAGAATATAGAAAAGGAAGGGATACTTCCAAATTCATTCTATGAAACCAACATAACCCTGATACCAAAACCAGGCAAAGACACCACAAAAAAAGAGAACTACAGACCAATATCTCTCATGAATATGATGCATAAATTCTCAAAAAATTCTAGCCAATAGAATTCAGCATCATATCAAAAAAAATAATACACCACAACCAAGTAGGATTCATACCACGTATGCAAGGATGGTTCAACATTAGAAAATCCATCAACATAATCCACCACATAAATAAAAGAATCACATGATCATCTCAGCTGAAGCAGAAAAGGCATTTGGCAAAGTCCAACACCCATTCCTGATAAAAAAAAAAGTCTCAATAAAATAGGTATAGAAGGGAAATTCCTCAACACAATAAAGGGCATCTATACAAAACCAATAGCCAACATCATTCTTAATGGAGAGAGGCTGAAAACATTCCACTTGAGAACAGGAACAAGACAAAGGATGTCCTTTATCACCACCCCTATTTTAACATTGTGCATGCTGGAAGTCCTAGCTAGAGCAATAAGGAAAGAAAAAGAAATAAAGGGCATCCAAGTTGGTAATGAAGAAGTAAAACTGCTCATATTTGCTGATGATGTGATACTATATATAGAAAACCCTAAAGACTCCATGAGAAAATTACTGGACCTAATAGAAAGATTCAGCAGAGTAGCAGCATACAAGATAAACACACAAAAATCAGTTGGATTCCTACACACCAATAAAGAGAAAGATGAAAAGGAAATCAGGAAAACAATACCATTTATAATAGCTGCTAAAAAAGTAAAATACTAAGGAATAAATCAAACCAGGGATGTAAAAGACTTATACAAAGAAAACTACAAAACACTATAGCAAGAAACCAAAACAGATCTACATAAATGGAAAAACATACCATGCTCATGGATAGGTAGACTCAACATTGTGAAAATGACAGTCTACCGAAAGTAATTTACAAATACAATGCAATCAGGATCCAAATACCAACAATATTCTTTAAAGAGATGAAAAAAACAATCATTAGCTTTATATGGAAAAGGAAGAGGCCTCAGATAAATAAAGCACTATTGAAGAAGAGTAATAAGGTAGGATAGCTTGCACTACCTGATCTCAGAACCTACTATACAGCTACAGTAGTCATAACAGCCTGGTACTGGTACAGGGACAGATACATTGACCAATGGAACAGAATCGAGAAACCAGATGTAAATCCAACCACGTATGGTCACTTGATCTTCAACAAAGGCCTGAAGTCCATCAAAAGGGGAAAAGACAGTCTTTTTAACAAATGGAGCTGGCAAAACTGGATGTCCATCTGCAAAAAAAAAAAAAAAAAAACAGGACCTGTATCTCACACTATGCACAAAAACTAATTCAAAATGGATCAAAGACCTAAATATAAAGCCAAAAACTATAAAGATCATAGAAGAAAAAATGCTATAGGCCCTTTTACATGGCATTAACAAGATACAAACCATAACTAACAACATACAAACTCCAGAAGATAAGCTAGATAACTGGGATCTTCTACAAATTAAATACTTATGCTCATCAAAAGACTTCACCAAAAGAGTTAAAAGAGAACCTACAGACTGGGAAAAAATTTTTAGCTATGACAAATCCGACAAAGTTCTAATCTCTAAAATCTAGGAAAATCCAACACCTCTACAACAAAAAGACAAATAATCCAATTAAAAAAGGAGTGAAGGAAATGAACAGATGCTTCACCAAAGAAGACATTCAAGTGGCTAACAGACATGTGAGGAAATGCTCATAATCACTAGCCATTAGAGAAATGCAAATCAAAACCACAATGAGATACCAACTCACCCTAGCATTACTGGCACGAATCAAAAAAACTGAAAATAAATTTTGGAGAGGCTGCGAGGAAATTAGAACCTTATGCACTGCTGGTGGGAATGCAAAATGGTACAACCATTTTGGAAAACGATATGGAGCTTCCTTAGCAAGCTAGAAATAGAAATACCATAGGATCCAGCAACCCCACCCCTAGGAACATATCCTAGAGAAATAAGAGCCATCACACGAATAGACATATGCACACCCATGTTCATTGCAGCATTGTTCGCAATAGCAAAAAGATGAAAACAACCTAGATGCCCATCAACAGATGTATGGTACACACACACAATGAAGTATTACACGACGGTAAAGAACAGTGATGACTCTGTGAAACATCACACGACATGGATGAATCTGCAGGGCATTATGCTGAGTGAAATAAGTCAATCTCAAAAGGACAAATATTGTATGAGACCACTACTGTAAAAACTCATGAAAAGGTTTACACACAAAAAGAAACAATCTTTGATGATTACAAGGGAGGGGAGGGGTGGAGGTGGAAAAACACTAAACAAACATAGATAAGTAGTAACTTTGGTGAAGGGTAAAACAATACATGATACGGAGAAGCCAGCACAACTTGTTCAGGATAAGGTCATGGAAGCTCCATGGACAAATCCAAACTCCTTGAGGGACTGAATTACTGGGCTGGGGGATGTGGGGACCATGGTCTCAGGGAACATCTAGCTCAATTGGCATAACATAGTTTATAAAGAAAATGTTCTACATTCTACTTTGGTGAATAGCATCTGGGGTCTTAAAAGCCTGTGAGCAGCCATCTAAGATACTCAACTGGTCTCACCCCTTCAGGAGCAAGGGAAAATGAAGAAAACTAAGGACACTAGGGAAAGATTAGTCCAAAGGACTAATCGACCACAACTACCACAGCCTCCACCAGACTGAGTCCAGTACAACTAGATGGTGCCCAGCTACCACCACTGACTGTTCTGATGGGGATCACAATAGAGGGTCCTGGACAGAGCTGGAGAAAAATGTAGAACAAAATTCTAACTCAAAAAAGGACCAGACTTATTGGCCTGACAGGGAAACCCTGAGAGTATAGCCCCTGGATACCCTTTTAGCTCAGTAATGAAGTCACTCCTAAGATTCACCTTCTAGCCAAAGATTAGACAGGCCCATAGGACAAAACAAGACTAAAGGGGCACACCAGCCCAGGGGCAAGGACTAGAAGGGCAGAGAGGACAGGAAAGCTGGTGATAGGGAACCCCAGGTCAAGAAGGGAGAGTACTGAAATGTCATGGAGTTGTTAATCAAGGTCATAAAACAATATGCATACTATCTATTTAATGAGAAGCTAGTTTGTTCTGTAAACCTTCATCTAAAGTACAACTAAATAAATAAAAATTGCCAGACAGTGTGCAACAGTCTTTCCTTTTACAACATATTTTAGCCTTTCCTTTTTGAGATTACAACCATATCATTGTGATTATGGATTGTATGTTTCTAAAATATTTTAGTTACATGTACACAAATGGTCTGTCTTTCAATCCATGGAATTTCCATCATTTTCCATTTCAAATGGTTCTTTATGACAAGCTTACTTCAACCCTATTTTTCTCCACTGGCCAAGGATCATATCATGGAAAGTTTTTCAATTACTTATATAATTTAGTATCCTGCAAAATACAGCATATGAAGTTGTCCCCCAGATTTCCCCTCAAATCTCTTTCCTAGGAGACCTATTTCCCTCCAGTGGACAATGTTATGGATTGAATTATGTCCCCCAAAAAATGTGTGTATCAATTTGACTGGGCCATGATTCCCAGTATTGTGTGGTGTCCTCCATTTTGTGATTGTAATTTCATGTTAAAGACGATTAGGGTGGGATTGTATCCCTTACTAAGGTCGCATCCCTGATCCAATGTAAAGGGAGTTTCCCTAGGGTACGTCCTGCACCACCTTTTATCTTACAAGAGATAAAAGGAAAGGGAAGCAAGCAGAGAATGGGGGACCTCATATCACCAAGAAAGCAGGACAGGGAGCAGAGCGTGTCCTTTGGCCCCAAGGTCCTTGCACGGAGAAGCTCCTAGTCCAGAGGAAGGTTGATGAGAAGGCCAACAGAGAGAGATAAAGCCTTCCCCTGGAGCTGGTGCCGTGAATTTGGATGTCTAACCTACTGGACTGTGAGAAAATAAAAGTCTTTTTTAAATCCATCCACTTGTGGTATATCTGTTATAGAAGCACTGGATGACTAAGGCAGACAGTAAATCTTAAAAGTTTAAGCCAAAAGATATGTTGCCTTACGTGAATAAAACACACCATTTTTTGTGAGTTTCCTTTGTTCTGGAGCTGAAGTAACAGCCATTTCTCGTAAAATGAATTGAGAGGACAATGTTATAGCATTAGAGCCATGAGTCCTTGAGTTAAGAAGAAACGTTCTATGGAAATAAGTAAATGAAAGATGTTTTCAGACCCAAGAAGCCTGAGACTTCTTGGTCTCACTTATGACTTAGACCTACGTCTGTTTTGCAGATAAAAAGGATGTGGAGTTAAAGCTGGTGAATGGAAGTAACCAAGGTGAAGGAGTGGTGAATATCAAAGTCTACGATCAGTGGGGAACTGTGTGTCATCATAAATGGGATACTAATGATGCTGCTATTGTTTGCAATCAGCTGGGTTGCCCCTCTGTGATTCACACAAATTTTTATCCTAATGCTACTGTTTCATCTGAGAAAATCTGGGTTTATGATATGTCCTGCTTTGGAAATGAGTCAGCGCTCTGGAAATGCAAATACCATGGATTGGGAGAAAATAATTGTTATAATAATTTGGCTGCTGGAGTTATCTGTTCTGGTAAGACTACCAACCCATGAAAACCAAAAAATGAAAAACAGTTCAAATTTTTCATGATTATTTATTCTTTAAAAAAGAAAATCACTCTTAAGAATTATCTCAGAATTCTATAGGTATTCTGGAATCCTATACAAATACTGATTTTCAATCAATTGAACTCTGTCTTTGGAAAAATCAGATTCTAAAGATAAATAATATACATAATATGTAATTACATATAGTAATGTAATATAATAATATAGAGAATATACACAAGATCTCTGAAGAATTTATTGTTTTATTATTCATTTAGATTTTCCCTTTTCATTAATATTGAATAGTTCTTGCATTGTTGATCTTTCATCTGGAATTATTTGTATTCTGTGTGAAGAACAGCCTTTATTATCTTCCTTAATGTAGATTTTCTGGTAACAAATTCAGTTTTTATTTAGTCCTTTTTTTTGAAGATGATTTTGGCTGGTTATTTTCTAGGTTGGTATTCATTTCCTTTTAAAACACTGAAGGTATTCCATTTTATATGAATGTCATCTTTCTACCAAAAAGTGAACTGTCCTTCTTATTGTATTTTCTTTGAAGATAATGTCTTTTTATGTCTCTGGTTACTTTAAAGTTTTCTTTTTCTATGTCATTGGTTTTCAGAAATGTTACCATTATGTGCCTAGCTAAAGGACACCTGGTGGAACAGTGGTTAAAGCAATCAACTGCTAACTGAAAGGTCAGCGGCTCAAAACCACCAGAGACTCCATGGGAGAAAGATGTGGCAGTCTGCTTCCATAGAGATTTACAGCCTTGGAAACCCTGTTGGGTAGCTATGAATCGGAAATGACTCCACAGCAGTGGGTGGATAGGTGCCTAGGTATGATTTTCTTTGTAGTTCTCTTGCTTACAGTTCATGGTGCCTCTTGAGTTTGTGACTATATTTGTAAATTTTTCGTTTTTGGAAAATTCTTAACTACTGTATGTTCAAATATTTCTTCTACTACATCCTCTCTCTTCTCACCTTCTGGGACTACAATTACACATATATTAGGTTTTCTTATTTTATCCCCTATGCTTCTTAAACCCTTTTTCCCATATTTTCTATACATTTGACTCTGTACTTGATTCTGTGTGTAGGCGCTGATACTTTCTCTTTCAGTGATGAATTTACTATTAAACCCAGCTGTTGTGTTTTTAACTAGTGATTGGGTTTTTCAGTTCTAGAATCTCCATTTGGTTCCTTTTTACAGTTTTTATTTCTCTGCCAAACTTTACAGTTTTGTCTTTTATTTTGTTAGACCTATTAAGTACGGTAATTTAAAAACTGTTTCTGATAACTCCAGTCGGTTTGTGTCTTTTGATTTTCTTTTTTCTTTTTTTATCGTGTTATCTCCTCATACTTTTATTATTTATGAGATATGATGTACATGATTTATGAAAAATTATAAAGATAATTGGCGTTCCATCTTATCTCATGTTTTATACAGGAAGCAATTTTAGACAACCAT
Source organism: Trichechus manatus latirostris (assembly GCF_000243295.1). Lineage (NCBI taxonomy): Eukaryota > Metazoa > Chordata > Mammalia > Sirenia > Trichechidae > Trichechus > Trichechus manatus. Next base: position 2,714,485 of record NW_004444118.1, on the reverse strand, counting down.
TATTCAATCATAGAGATAATTTGAACATATACTTCCATTCCCACAAAAGTTGGTCTATTCCTACTCCTTGCTTCTAGGAGTATAACCTTTGGGATACCTTCCTGAAGTCTGTGGATTCACCAGTCTTTCCAGTTTGGTGAATTCTGAGCTCTGTATGCTGGATTTAGGCAGATTTTATATAAGTGGATATACAAAGATCTGAGTCTAAAGTGTCTAACCAAAACATCACCTGAGCTTTTTGTTTGTATCTCTGTTTCAGATGGGGCTGCTCTAGATCTGAGGCTTGTGCGAGGAAGTAACCACTGTGTGGGGAGAGTAGAGTTGAACGTTCAAGGAATGTGGGGTACCATATGCAACCGTAACTGGAACCATGCTGCTGCTGATGTAGTTTGCAAGCAGTTGGGATGTGGAACAGTGCTTGGCTTCCCTGGCTTGCCTCATTTAGGATCAGGTTCTGGTCCTATATGGTATGACGATGTCTCTTGCTTCAGTAATGAATCTTTTCTTTGGGACTGCAGACATTCTGGATGGGAAAATCATAATTGTCTTCACCATAAAGATGTGTCTGTGATCTGCTCAGGTAAGACCTATATCCATATGACTGCATCAGATAAAATACCTCTATTGAAGAGATAGGACCAAACCCTGAAGAAATCACAACCAATGTGATATGTAGGAATTGGCACATTTAATTTTTCCTCAGAGAATATGTTACATGTCTTTTGGGCCCATTGCATTGTGAACCTCCCTTCTTGGGAATGAGATTTATAGCCTCTGACACAATTTTACTTAATTCTGATTGGTTCAACAAAATATCCAATCCAGTCAAAATTGCTATTAGTCTGAACAAGTGTACGGTTTATATTCAAATCCAGTATAATTTTAAAAACATATTCTCTAATCTCCTAGTATAGTTATAGAAACTTAAAAATATTTCTATATAATGTAATAATTAAGTTCATATTAGCACCTTTTCTCACTACAATAAACTGTTTTTGTTGAGTATCTAAAAACTCATGACTTTGCTAATTACTTTATACCTTGTACTGTAATCATTTCTTTTCTAGATTTGGATTTTTGAATACAAACACCTTTTCCCCCTGCTGTTTATTTATAATTTTGTATGATCAGAGTTTAAAATATTCCCTCAGTATTTACCTCATCAGTATTCTTTATCGAAAGCTGTAAGAGAACTTGTCCACTTTCTTAATAAAATTAAACCTCCATCTTCTAGGATTCTTATGAAAGAATCTCTGTATGTAGACTCAACTATTTTCCTGAAAGAGTCACCTTTGGCATGATGAAGTATGCCTCTTAAGTAAATTATTACTAACCCTACCCCACTGGCCCACACACAGGATGCCTTTGTAATATTTCCTGTGTAGTTTGAGATCTGGCTGTAGCTTTTAAACAGAGTTAAGTCTAAAGCATACAACAGGGGCATGTGCACATAGAAAAACATATAGACAATTATTGGCTACAATAGCTCTCCACTAGCCAAAGACCCAAAATCTTCTTCATAGGCTATTTGGGCAAGGGAATACATTCAGGAAATTCATATAATTTAGTCTTTTTCTTTCTTTTTATACCAGTTCACTTAAATCTTTTATTTAGGGACCAAACACTTCCACTCTGCAAGAGAGTTTCCCACAGTATACTTAATCAATTCATCATTTCAGAAAGAGAAGGAGAAGAGGAGTGGGGGAGAGAAGAGTAACATATAAGGAAATGAGAGGGAACAAGGGAGGAGAAGGAAAGAGAGAGAAAATTTTAATCAGTTTGATTTAGCATAAATATACTTACAATAAAGTGAATTCATAACAGTGTACTTCTGACTTGACACAATATCCTTAACTTTAAGAACAGTTGCTATCCATACTCTGGAATCTCTAGAATTATGTGTCTCTGAAAGAGCAAGGGAGGGCCCTGAAGGGAGGTAGGTGAAAAATAAAGCTGGAGAACAGTCCCAACAGTGAGGACAGATGTGTATGGTCAATGCATGGTAAGATGGGTAGTTAGGTACACTGGTCTTCTCCTCTACCCTATATTCATAGGAATTTTGTTATCTAACAGATACAGTTTACAGTTTGGAATCTGTCACTTGATAATTATGGGAACCTGTACAAAATGAATCTGTCTAAGCTGCATATTTCTCCTATTGTGAATAGGATAGTGGAATTAAATAAAATAATGGTGGGAAAGTAGCTGAAATATGCCTGGCAATCAGGAAGTGCTCGATAGTACAGGTATGATTAGTATTATCATTGTGACTCACATGTTTTTATAAGAAAATAAACCCCTAAATTTCCCAAGACTAACCTATTCAAAGTGGATCAAATTTTGCACCAAGTAGTAAAAAACATTTTTCTAATTAATGTACAAAAAGCTGGAATCATGGGAAGAGAAAAAACATGGAAATTGTATCTCCTTTCCTCAATTATTGCAAGGAATAATTTTCCACATTTTCATTTCCTTAGACTTACTAAATCTATCTACTCACATGCATGAAAAAGCAGCCACAGTAAGATGAAGAAGTAACAGTATATTTTTGATAGATCAAAAAATTACAGTGTATTTACAACTTAAGTGAACAAATTCCATTTCCTACAACAAATATATTTTGCAAACTAAAGGTTTATAATTTCAATTTCCATATTGAAGACTATTTCCAAAAAAAAATGACATACACTTCAATATTGAATTCTTTTTGTTGAAATTCCAAAACAAACTGCGTTCTTGTTATTTACTTTTCTCAGTACATAAAGGATACATCTAATCTTCATAAGATTATGAGGGATGGCAGCAAGTGAATGACCCTGTTCTAAACCCAGCCCAGATGTTTTCCTGTAACTTTGTTCTAGATGGAGCAGATTCGGACCTGAGGCTAGTAGATGGAAGCAGCAATTGCTCAGGGAGAGTAGGAGTCAGAATGCATGGACTGTGGTGGACAATATGTAGCAATGGATGGAATGATGAACAAGCCACTGTCGTTTGTGAACAACTAGGATGTCCATTTGTTGTCCATAGCAGTAGCCATGCTAAACCTAGTAATGAATCTAGAGAAATTTGGATAAACAATATCTCTCATACTGGAAATGAATCTGCTCTCTGGGACTGCATATATGATGAAAAAGCTAAGGAAGATTGTGCCCGAAGATCAGATGCTGGAGTGACCTGTTCTGGTAAGGTTCAAAGATCATAAAGTGTAAGAATTTGAATTCTCAGGAATAAGTTGTTGGGAGGTGGAAACTTATAGCATTAAATGCATGTATTAAAAAATATGAAAGATCTAAAATGAATAAACTAAGCTTCTACCTCATGAAATTCAAAAAAGAAAAGCAAATTAAATACAAAGTAAGCAAAAGAAAAATAATAAAAATTAAAGCAGAAATCAATGACTGAGAACAGGAAATAAATAGATAAAATAGATGAAACCATAAGCTAGTTTTTTTCAAAAAAGATCAATAAAATTGATAAGCTTTTAGCCAGGCTAACCAAGAAAAAAAGAGAGAAGACAAAAATTGTTAATATCAGAAATGAAGAGGAATCATCACTACTGATTCCATGAACATTAGAGGGATAATAAAGGAAGATTATGAACAGCTCTATGCCCATAAATTTGATAACTTAGATGAAATGGACCAATTCTTTGAAAGACAAAATCTGCCAAAACTCACACAAGGAGAAACAGATAATCTGAATAGGCATATATCCATTTTAAAAATTGAATAAACGATTAACAACCTTCCAAAACAGAAAGCACCTGGCCCAGTTGGTTTTGCTGGTGAATTCTACTAAACATTTAAAGAAGAAATAATACTAGTTCTCCACAATCTCTTCACATGTCCATATAAAAACTTGGACACAAATGTTTATTACAGCTTTATTCATAATCACCCAAAGCTGGATGCAACCTAGATGTCCTTCAACAGGTGAATAGATAAACAAACTGTAGTACATCCATACAGTGGAATATTATTCAGTGATAAAAAGAAATGAGCTATCAAGTTATGAAAAAACATAAAGGAATATCAAATGTATATTGCTAAATGAGCCAGCCTACATAGTATATGGTTCCAACTATATCACATTCTGGAAGAAACAAACTATTGGAACAGTAAGAAGATTGGTGGTTGCCAGAGGTCAGGGAAAGAGAAGTAAGGGGTGAATCGATGGAGCACAGAGCATTTTTAGAGCAGTGAAACTATCCTGTATGATACTGTAATGATGTAACACAAAGTTATGCATTTGTCAAAATCCATAGAACTCTGCAACTCAAAGAGTGAATCCTAATGTAAAATATAGACTTTAGTTTAAAATAATGTGTCAATATTGGTTCATCAATTGTAACAAATGTATCGCACTAATGCAAGAAGAATGGGAAAAATGAGAGGGTGAAGGGGGGTATATGGGAACTCTCTTTACTTTCTATGCAATTTTTCGTAAACCTAAAACTACACTAAAAGCTAAAGTATATTTTAAAAAATACATACTGAAGTATATAGCCCCTAATTATTCTCATTTTTCATGAAATTCTCTTGCTATTCTTTCATACTTGTTCTTCCAAATAAAGGTTAAAATTGGAATTGTTTTTAAGGCAGTGTTAAATACATGAATTGATTTGATTTGGGGAAAAATTATATCATTACAGTATCTGGTTATCCTACACTGGAAGAGGATATATTACTTCACTTATGTATTTCTTTTATTTGCCTTAGGAATTTTTAAAATTAGCTTTGTTCCTATGAATTATACATTTATACAATTATACATAGAGATTATTTATATTAAGTCATATTGTCATATTACCTGCATACATACATACATATATTTAACCTACATTGAGTACATTGGTTTCCGTTATGTTTTTCCTGGAAATAGTTGGAGACACACTCAAAACTTTATGTACAAGAATGTTCATGGCAACATAATTTATGAAAATAGAAATTATCAATAATATAAATAACCAAGAATTGGGTACTGATTAAACAACTTCCAGAACACCCATTAGATGAGATACTATGAAGCCATTAAATACTATATTAGGAAAAAAAATTAGAAAACACATATATACACTATGTTGAGGAAAATGCAATATTATTGTATATACATAAAGCTGTTGTCTTAATCATATACCCAGTAAAGCAATTGAATTTTTTTATGTTTTCAAAGTGGTCCGTTATAAAGTATTATACCTAATATTACTAGCTAGTTAGAAAATATTTCTCAGGTTCAAAGACTCTCTTTGAACCTTGGAAAGATCAAGACAAAAAAAATATTATTATATTATACCTAATATTACTAGCTAGTTAGAAAATATTTCTCAGGTTCAAAGACTCTCTTTGAACCTTGGAAAGATCAAGACAAAAAAAATAGTTCGTGAAAGGACTTTTTTCATTTACTTTCACCTTCCTTTACCACATAAGACATTAGTAGACAAACTAAAATGAAGACTGTCAGGGGATGAGCCTTAGTGCCAATACCGGACTCCACTACAGAACTTTACCAGAGCTTTTATCTTCTGAATATATCCACGCCTTGAAAATGTCCTGCCCATGATTCCACACTGCTCATATTGTCCAAATCAGTCACTCTGGGAGGCTTTATAATAACCTCAGATTTTACTTCAGTAAATTTCCTTTAGTTTCATGATATAGGGACACTCTTTTTCCAAAAGTTGAATAAGAAATTATCACAAGAATGAAAAGCAAACTTTTCATCAAGAAATATGCCCAGTAAATCGTCTATTAGGCTGAAGTCTAAGAGTGGGTAAATTTAGAAGCTGAAGGAAATATCACCTTTAGTTTTCTGCAAAGACCCTCTCAATTAGATCTCTATTTCATACAAGTGGTTTTGTCTTGCTTTGCAGATGGGTCAGATCTGGACAGAAGACTCATGGATGGAGATGGTCATTGTTACGGGAGATTGGAGGTGAAAAACCAAGGAGAATGGGGGACTGCGTGTCAGGACAAATGGAGCACAAAGAATGCAGCGGTTGTGTGTATACAATTGGGATGTGGGAATCCTGTCCATTTATTTCATATGACCCATTTGAAGGAAACATCTGGACCTATTTGGCTGGATGATGTTTCTTGTATTGGAAATGAGTCACCCCTCTGCTACTGTAAACACCGTGGATGGAGAAAGCATAACTGTGTTCACAGAGAAGATGTAATAGTGTCCTGTTTAGGTACTGTTTGTTCTTTTTTTATTCTGTCCTGACAAAAGAAATAGTACCCATGATAGGAATAGAACTTCCTATAGGGGAGGTAGAATAGAAGGGAAGAAAAATCCATGGGTTTTATAGTAGGGGACATCCAGTTAGAAATTATAACAGTTAAATCAGAAAATTCTAGCAAAAGCCTCTTGTCTGAAGAGAGAAATCGTTATATTCTACTTTTGCCTTGCTTATTGCTTGTAAAAACCCATTGCCATCAAGTTGATTCTGACTCATAGCTACCCTACAGGACAAAGTAGAACTGTCCCATAGGGTTTCCAAGGAGCAGCTGGTGGATTCGAGCTGCCAACCTTTTGGTAGGCAGCCATAGCTCTTAACCTCTGCGCCACCAGTCCCCTTTATATTCTCAGCCTTGATCTTAAAACATCTGATATCTATAGCTTTATAGTTTTTGAAGATTATCTAATCAGAAGTTGCCCAGTAGCGTTAAAAGAAGGAAAGAAAGAATTGAAGAAATACATTTGAATTAAAGAGCGGAAATATTTTTGCAGTGATAATCCAGGGCTAACAGATATTACTTGGTTATCTGGGCACCTACATAAATTCCAGGAATTATTTTCTTACTGCCCCACAAGTCCAGTGTGTTTTCCATCCTGTTCAGGGATCTTTATTGAATCCAGTAGGAATACTACGAGCCATGAGTGTGTCAGAGATACGAGGAAAGTCATCGTATTTGTTTGATATTATTCAAAATTCAGATAACTATACTTCTGTAACATTTCTTAATTATTTAATCATTAACTCAATTTTTAAAAATAAATTTCTTAATAACTTGAACAAGCCCTTTATTTTATATCTATTGTCACTAACCCAAGCATTTCAAAATAAACTGTATTCATAGCTTCATAACATTTTCTAAAAGGAAATCTAAACACTTGCCTTTTTCAAACACTGTATTCATTTTAATGAGTATATAACCTTACCAAAAACCAAACCTGTTGCCATCAAGTCGATTCTTACTCAAAGTGACCCTATAGGACAGAGTAGAACTGCCATATAGGGTTTCCAATAAGCAGCTGGTGGATTCAAACTGCCGACCTTTTGGTTAGCAAGCTTTTAACCACTGCACCACCAGGGCTCTGTGGATATATCCTTACACATTTTAAATCAGTATCATTATTTAGAGCACCATTATCCACCCAAAGAGGAATTTTTCTGAAAATGAATTTTTATAATAACTAAATCATTTTAATGAAACATTTAATATAAATTAGCTAAATAGTAAGAAATTTTTTCTTGTTAGGTAATTTATATTTTTAACATTTCTATAGTTTTTATAAGTTAAACTTACTGTCTGGATTCTTCTTCAAATATTTGAAAATCAGGTTTGAAAACTGTCATGCCCCACTCATAGGTTCTGGGGAAGAGTTCAAAGGAGGTATACGTACCAGACTTGTGAATTTCCATCCACCTGCTGATTTCAACATGGTAGCCATAAATTTATTACAGACTCAGAAATCTCTGACACCATCCGTATTTAAATTTCAGATTGTATTTCAGTGCTTCTCTGCTGGTATGAGAATGCTGGAAATTTCTGGTACTTATAAGCAATCCAAATCAGTCATTCCCACTAGTTATTCCCATATGATATAAAGTGACTGATACTGTACTCTGTTCCTCAGGCTGTTAACGGACAGAAAAATTCAATTGAATTTTGACCACAAAGAAAAGAGATAATTTGATTTTTTTCTACAATTTCTCCATACAACATCATTATTATTAAGGATGGCTTATTTCCTGGTAATTACCTTATTCTCTTAGCTCACACAGAAATGTTTATGGTATCAGAGACTAATTCAGATGATGTATTCATCCAAAAATATGTAGTAAGGGCCTTTTATATTCTGGAAACATCCCACATCCTTTTGCAGTTTAGAGTTTGTTAAGAAAGGGAGACATAAAAGGCTGTTTGGTAAGAGACATAATAGGAGAAAATAAAGGAACCTATGGTAGTATTGGGAAAATACTATTTGGTTAGAAACATAATAGAGGGAATTGGTTAAGAGCTCAGCTGCTAACCAAAAGGTCAGCAGTTTGAGTCTACTGGCCACTCCTTGGAAACCCTATGGGGAAGTTCTACTCTGTCCTATGGGGTCGCTATGAGTCGGAATCGACTTGATGACAATGGGCTTGGCTTGGGCTTGATAGCTGCATTGGGAAATGTCAGGAAATGAGCTGGGACTCTTGAGCAAGGCTTACTGGAAAGAAACATCTGGATGACATTTGAAGATAAGGAGAAGTTGTTCAGGCAAAGTGTGTGTGGTGTGTGTGTGTGTGTGTGCGTGTGTTTCTGGGGAAAGGGAGTGTTCAAGCAGTAGGAAGATTATGTGTAATAGCCCAGAGTTGTTCAAATACCTGTTTGAATTATAGTTCATTATGTGGAGAAGCAGTGACTAGAGGTAAGACAAGAGAGAAAAGCAGGATCCAGTTCATGTACAGCCTTTAAACCATGACAAAGAGTTTGGGTCTTATTCTAAGGGCAATGGAAAATAATTTGAGTGAGATAAGCAGAAAACTAAATGTGCTCAGATCTCTATTTAAGATAGGTCATGCTTACTGCAGTTTGGAGAAAGGATTTGAGTGGGAGCACAACTAGAAGCAAGGAGATCAGTGGGAGGAGAGGGGTGGCTTGCCCAGTAGCCCAAGTGAGAGAGAATGGAGAAGTGAATAAAGAGTTGTTATTTCTATATGTTAGAAACAGTAGGATTTTATGAATGATTGTATGTGATAGACCAGAGAGAAAAAGGAGTCAGGCATAAATAGTAAATAATGGTTGTATTTACTGAAATGTTTAACGTGGGAGGAAAGGCAGACTTTAGGGATGGAAGGTGGCTCATGAACATAATTTTAAACATGTAGAATTTAATTTACCTGTGAGACATCCAGAAGATAATTAGATACATATACCAGCTGTTCAGAAGAGAGATCTAGATGGGAAAATAGATGTAATGGAACCACAGACGTGAACAAAATCTTCCAGAGAAAGTGAAAACAAAAGGTCTTAAGACAGCCCCTTAGAATAACACACTTAAGGCATGGACCAAGTAAAATGAGTCAAAAGAAGAAAGGAAGGAAGAGAAGCAAGGAGAGGAGGGAGGGAGGGAAAGAGAAGAAAGAAAAAGAAAAGAAAACCCAGTATGAGACTAGCAGAAAAATAAGCATAAATTCAGAAAGACAGGAGAAAGTTGTGTCAGAAACTAGGTAAGAAGAGGATGTTTCAAAAGTTAAGTGGTCAAGAATGTCAAGTGCTACAAAGATGGTAAATAAGATAAAAACTACTATCCATCTGTTGTGTTTAGCCAGGAAGAAGTTATGGATGAACTTGGTGAAAGAAGATTTGGTGAAGGGATAACAGTTTAGAAATCTTCAAGATTTAGAAATCAGGGAGTGAAAGCAAGTCTAACCAACTCTTTTTAGGAGCTTAGCTGACAGTTGGGCTAGACCAGTCGTTCTCAACCCTGGGGATATCTGGCAATGTCTAGAGACATTTTTTGGATGCCACATCTGGGGAGGTGCTCCTGGCCTCTGGTGGGTAGCGGTCAGGGAGGCTGTTAAACATTCTACAATGCACAGGCAGCCCTCCTCCCACACACAAAACATTATTATCCAGCCTCAACTGTCAACAGTGCCAACGTTGAGAAACCCTGGACTAGACTGAAAAGGCATCAGGCTGAGGAGTGATATGTGACCAAGAGAAGTGTGAGCTTGACTGTCTGTTTGTTTTGGTAATATGGGATACCTTCAGCATGTTTAAATGTATTTTGGACCATGTTAGGAGAGGAAGACATTGAAGCTACAAGGAGCAAAAGAAAAATGGGATGCATATAATTTCAAGTATTTGGTAGTAGAAAATTAAGATTGTGGGTTTGAGTAAAGTGGAGAGGTTCATTGATTGTCTACAGAATGACATTTTTATAGAAGTCAGATGACCTGAAAATCTAAAATAAAATTATCCGTTGAAGCCCTGTGACATTCCTAGACGCTTTGCTTATTCTTCATGGATTTACTTGTCTTCTGATGATGTTTGAAAACCACTTCTGTGCATTAAGATAAATGACTTTCTTTTCACCTCAGATTAGGTTCCTTACAGTCTTTTTATGTCAGTTTATTTCTAATTTCAAACTCTCCCATTGTTTTCTGTGCAGATAAAGCACATGGGAATCTGAGGTTGACAGATGGCAATGGCCGGTGTTCAGGAAGACTGGAGGTGAAATTTGCAGGAGAGTGGGGCATAGTATGCAATGACAATTGTGACGATATTGATGCTGCTGTGGTGTGTGGCCAGCTAGAATGTCCATCTTCTATCATTGGCAGTGGTCTGGGAAATGCTTTTATAGGGATTGGAAAAATTTGGCTGGATGATGTTTCCTGTTATGGAGATGAGTCAGCTCTCTGGGAATGCAGGCACCGTGGGTGGGGAAATCATGACTGCACTCATGAAGACGATGTTGGAGTGACTTGTATTGGTAAGACACTCAAACTGGGATTTACTACAAAAGAAAGTGCTGGGCTCTCTAGCATACTCATTTTTTTTCTTGATAGGTGCATTCCTGGTATAGTACTCATTTCTCACTTTTTCAAAACTAATCATCCTTCATATCCTCAATTCAGATTTGTAATGTCCCTTGACATAGGATCAAACCTGTTTTTCCTCATGAAATGAAATCTAATATTCTGATATTTATCCACATTTTCCCAAAGTTAAGTTTGCTAGGCAGAAGTATCACAAGGTATTCTACAAAAAAAAAAAAATTAAGTTAGTTATCCATAGTCAAATCAGTTTAGGACAAATTAATCAGAGTCAGTCACTTAAACACTAAATACTTGTGTTAAAACACCCACGTATTAAAAATCCTTTCCCAAGATTCCCAAATACTCATGTTTACTTGAAAAATTTATTTAAATAATACTGGTACTGATAACAATAGAACAACTAAACCTCATCTAAAGGCCTGGGCTTGTGGTTTATATTGTTCTTTTAAATGGGAAGAATTGGCTTGCAGATACCTTCTCCAAGGCTAAAGTTTTTATTAGACAACTTTCAAATGGTACAAAGAAAAATTCTATATGTACCTATCCATGTAGTACAATTTTAGAAGAGATGAACTCCCAGATGCTTATACAGTATTTTGTTAGTCTTGGCACTTGGCTGCTAACTGAAAGGTCGGCTGTTTGAACCCACCAGCTGCTCTGCAGGAGAAAGATGTGGCAGTCTGCTTCCATAAAGATTATAGCCTTGGAAACCCTATGGAGCAGTTCTACTCTGTCCTATAGGGTCCATATGAGTTGAAACTGACTCAACGGCAACTGATTTGATTTTGTTTTTTTTGATTTTCCCTTATTTTCAGTCAATTCCGACATCTTTATCTCTTACCTTATATCTTCTTTTCTGAGATGAGTGGCTAAGACATTGAATTATGTTTTAAAGAATTATTAATCTCCAGTATAAATTTAAAATATGCCTTTTAAGCTTCCACCCTTCTATTCAGCCTTTCAATTTAGGTAGATTTATACTTATGATTTGCAGATTATCACAAACCTTCTTCAGATGAAGATCTTCAAGGCTGAATTTTGCCACTGTTTTCTGGAACCTTATTCTGCCACTAAACTATCCTCTATTAAAGAGAAGTTCTCCTCTCCAGAGGCCATGAATATCAATATGTCTTTCACTAGGAGAGTTCAGGGTTCCTGAATATGGGACCCAGCTTTCGTTCATAGAAACTACCCACACCCTCTTTTTCCTGTTTATATCCGTTACTGTAAACTGAAAACTCCTTTACAGGGAGATATAATTGTTTGCTTATATTATACACACATACTTCTTACTTCAGGGAAACTTACAAGTCAATCTGATATCACCTTCTTAGGCTGAACCACCTATTACAATTCTGTTTTCCTCACTAACACTCTCTCGGAGTGGATATAAGTAGCTACAAAGCACTGAAATATGTCTTCCCCTATATTTAGAGGACTTCACTTAGAGCAACAATATTTCACCTATTCCTGAAAGCCTTTCAGGGAATCTCAGTTTTTGTAGGGATTCTTACAAGACATATATTTACCCCAAAAACATAGCCCTCTACGTGTCAGTACCTAAAATAAGTTCCATTTTTAAAATTTCTTTTTTACTTTTATGGCAAAGTTGCTAAAATTGGTCTACCACCCTCATCTGATTACAGTTTCAAAACCTCTGCCAACTATGAAAAAATCTTAACTCTTGCTCCACAAACTCTATCACTGAGACCAAGCAACAGAGAGTAACATATAAGCTTAAAATGGAAATACATAGCAACTTTATTGCTCTACTGAATGTGAGGTTTATATAGAGAATCACCCCATATACACTCAAACATAATTATGTCAAAATAGTAAATAGTAGTAAAATTTCAATCAGCAGTGTTATAAGCGGCAGGAAATGGGGCTAGAGTGATAGGAAAGGGTGGACAATCCATGCCTTCTAAACCAAAAAAAAACCCAATTGCCATTGAGTCAATTCCAACTCACAATAACTCTATAGGACAGAGTAGAACTGCTCCATAGAGTTTCCAAGCAGTGCCTGGTGGATTTGAACTGCTGACCTTTTGCTTAGCAGCCATAGCACTTAACCACTACACCACCAGAGTTTCCTCTGTGCCTTCTAGACCATGTTAATTACATTGTTCTTTTTCTTAAGGCCAAGAGGAGGTAACTTAGTCAGACTAACAGGATTTATTTTCTGACATGTCGGATCCTTCGATATCAGGAAGTTAATAACTCTATTAATATAATTTAGTAAAGTGGAAGCATATAGAGAGAATGATGTCACGAAGTCAATGAATGATATTTAATAATATTAATTTCATTTTAATTAAAAATAATGCAAACCAAGCTAATAGAACCCATTATTTTTTAATTAGATAGAGAAGTATACATTCTTAAAATAATTAAATATATTTTCATATTAACAGCAAATATTAGTTAAGTGTTTCACAGATTTATATGCTACAGAACACTAAAATAAATTACAACCTGTTCATCCCATTCCCATTTCACATCAATACTTCTAAGAATCCCATTCAAAACCTGTTTCAATCTGGCTCAATCAATTTCTAATCTCTTAATTATTTGAAAAATTGCCTACTCCTCCTGTGGCATGCAGTGAATTTCACATTTTCTTTGCCTAAGGTCCAATTTCTTTTTAAAATTATTTTTATCTAGTATCTACAACTGGCAAATTTCTTCTAACTTTTCCCAGATTTTGTAATATCATTGCCCTATGCATTTCTTCCTTGATTTCTTATATCCAAACCAAATCAAGCCAGTTGTCATAGATTCAGTTCCAATTCAAGCCTCTAGGTGAGTGTGTGAACCATCAACATTTCTGCTGGTAGTCAAGCGCTTAACCGTTTGCACCACCGAGACTCCTCTCATATATCACTTCTCCCTAATATTCCCCTGAGTTTCTAGCAGATAATCTTAAGTCTTCAAAATTCAGGAAAGAATTAGGGCCATTAAGTCACATTTTTTTAGCCCAAGTTCTGATCAGATTTCGTAGGCAAAATGATATCCTTTCTTTCCAAACCAAAAACTCTCATAAGTTTGAAACATACTGGGTGATACTTTTGTGATTTTTGTTAATCCAATAAGAAAGAAGCATAAACTTTTAAAGAAAGCGAAAATAAAACTATTAAGCACACTAGAGAGGTCAAGATCTGAATAATCTCCCAACTTATGGCCATTGGCCTATGGTAGGGTATATGAGTAGAGAAGAATCTTAAATGTCTTAAGTAGTGTGCTTTTCTAAAGTCATTGTGATATTTCTGTTTCAGATGAATCAGATATGGAGCTGAGGCTTGTGGGTGGAGGCAGCAGGTGTGCTGGCAGAGTCGAAGTAAAAGTCCAGGGCATTGTGGCCCTCCCATGTATTCACCGCTGGGAAATGAACAGTGCTTCAGTTGTTTGCAGGCATCTTGGATGTGGGTCTGCAATCAGTACCTCCAGCAAGCCTGATTTTGCATGAAGAACATTACACATCTTTCTGTCTGTATCTGGCTGCACGAGAAACGAAACCTCTCCCTGGGATTGTGCACATTGGACATGGAAACAGTCTAAATGTCTTTTTAATAGCAATCTTAGTTTGATCTGCTCAGGTAATTTCTGGGCTAAGATAAATACATTTATTCAATTATTTACCCTGTCATTTATTTAATAAATATTTATTGAGTGGCTATTTATTAGTACTAGGTCAAAGATGAACTAGATAAAAGTAGTTCTACCCTCCTATCTAGTAAAAGATGCAGTTATTTTAATGAAAATGTAAAATAAAATAATCATTTATTTAAAGTTCCATGAAACAGAAGTACAATGCAAGAGGAGAACGTGTAATAGGAAGATATTACCTATTTGGAGGGTCAGAGAATATTCCTGTGAAATGATATTTAATGAAATAGCTGAAGCATGAGTATGATTTCATCATATAAAGAAGTGTTGGAAAGGCCATTTGAAAAGGTAGTATTTTATTCAATAGGTAGTATTTTATTCAAGTCCCAAAGTTTAAAATGAGCTTGTCTGATTCCAGAAACAAAAAGATGGCTGAGGAGAAGAGGTGTTAGACCTAAGTGAACAAAGGGGAAAAGCTCTATTAAAGTCTTGAGATGTAGGCAAGGGCAAGCTTATTTATGAATTAAGCGTTTTGTACTTTATTCTAACGTGAAAGAGAAACCATTGAAGGGTGTAATCATGGTAAGACTTACATTTTAAAGAGAGTACTTTGAGAGAAAGAAAGTGTGTGTGTGTGTGTGTGTGTGTGTGTGAGTTGGGGAGAGGAGGCTACTGGGTGCAGGAAGTCATGTTGTTAGATGAGTCTAGTGAAGTTTTGATTAAGATACTGTGGAGACGGTGAACAATTTACAGATTCAAGAAATCTTTTGCTGCTGTAATCAATAACACTTGATAATTTATTGAATTTGGGAATACGGACAAAGAGCACTCAAAGAAGACTCCCACATTTCTGAAGTGAGCAAGCAGATGTACAGCAGTTTCATTGTCTGACCAAGATAATCCTGGCAGAGGATCAGGTCAGAGAGGGTGGGATGATGAGTTCACTTTTGGATATGTTGAGTTTGAGGTATCTGTCAAACAGTCAAGTGGAGACACTGATGGGAACTTGGGTATAAATAAGCATTAGGTGATCAGAAAAGTTGCTTCGGGTAGAGATATAAATCAAAAGATCACCAGTTCAAATCCACCAGCCACTTCTTGGAAACCCTATGGGACAGTTTTACTCTGTCCTATAAGGTTGCTATGAGTTGCAATTGACTGGACTGCAGTGGGTTTGGTTTGGTTTTAGACATGTGAACGGTAACTAAAACCTAAGAATAAAATGTAAATTCAGTGTAAAAAAAAAATCTAGCCCCAAGGAAAAAAAGAGTTCTTAGTCCCGTGGAATAACAGTATTTAATGATTTGTCGTCATAAAAGAAGTTGTAAAACGGTAATTAAGAGTAGTAGTGGTCAGAGAGTGTCATGTCACTAAAGCCAGGGGGAGGGGATATTTCAAAAAGGAAGGCATATCAACACTGTCAAAAAAACTGTTGAAAAATCTACATGAAATTGAATGTTGTCCACAAAGCTTAGCAACCTGGACATTATTAGGAAACTTAATGAAAGCAGTTCTGCTGCAGTGAAAAGAGAAGATGCTTTCAAGCTACAGAGTTAATGGGACATAAAGATACTGAGATACAGGTGTAGATTATTTTTCAAAAAGTTGAGCTTTAAAGGAGAAAAGATAGATAAGGTGACAGTTAAAAAGAAATATGATCTCCATGGAACTTACTTAATGTTCTGTTTCTTTGATGATAAGAGATTCTAGAGCATTTCTACATCAGTAGAACTTTCTGCAATGGAGTAAAATATATATTATTAGAAGATGTTAGGGCTACAGGAAAAAAGAAAAAGAAAAATGCAATCCAGCGTGTGTATGGGATACAATACAATTTCAAATAGTATGATTTGGATAGGCCTTAACTGAATAGGTGACATTTGAGCAAACACTTGAAGGAACTGAAAGAGTTAACTATTTTCACACGTGAGAAAGAGCATATCAGGCAGAGGAAACAGTCAGTTCAAAAGCTCCAGAATATCATTATGCCTGATACATTTGAGGAACAGTAAGGATTTCTGTGTGGCTAAAGAGCAAGCAGTAGAACAGTAGGACATGGCATCAGAAGAGGTAAGGAGGTAGGGGCAGGTTATGCAGGACTAGTAGGCCTTTTTAAGAATTAAGCCTTTACTCTGAAAGAAATGCGGAGCCATTGGAAGATTTTGAGCAGAGGCTGATATGATTTGATTTATAATTTTAAATGACCTCTCTGGCTTTGTATTAAAAACATACTGTAGAGGAGCAATAACGGAAACAGGGAGTCTATAGGAGGCTATTGAAATAAACCAGACAAGAGATGGTGGAGGTTCAGTCCAGGTTTAGCAATGGAAGAGGTGAGAAGTGTTGGAATTATGGACATATTTTGAAGATATAGAGAACAAGATTTCCTGAAAGTTAGGATATATGATGTAATTGTTGTTGCTGTTAGTTGCTGTTGAGTCGGCCCCAGACTTATGGCAACCCCATGCACAAGGGGATTGGACTGTTGTGACCCATAGAATTCTCATTGGCTAATTTTCAGAAGATAACCAGCCCTTTCTTCCTAGTTTATTTTAGTCTAGAAGCTCCGCTGAAATATGTTCAGCATCATAACGACAGACAAGCCTCCACTGACAGATGAGTGGTAGATGTGCTTGAGGTGCGTTGGCGGGGAATCGAACCCAGGTCACTCAGCCAACACTGCCCGCATATTATGTAACAGGAGTCAAGAATTACTCCAGTATTTTTGAACATCTGGAATAATGGAATTACTATTAACTGAAATGTGGAAGACTTTGGCCTTAGAGCATGTTTGGAGGGACATCAAGAGTTCAGTTTGAGATGTCTATGAGAAATCCAAGTGGAGAACTGGTAAAACTCATTTATCAGTTGGATAAATGAGTCAGGAGTTTGGAGAAATGCCTGAGTTGGAGACAGCATAGATTACTAATACGATAGCTTTGCTGCAAAGGATTGGGTCGGAAACAGAGCAGTATTTTTTATATGGATGTCTGTTTGGTTGGTTGGTTGGTTTTAAATTACTCAGATGTTTCACTTGGATCTGACCAGCAGATAAAGATGTCCTTTTATCCTTAAATTATACCATTCACCTTATAAAAATGATTACAATTCTTAATATCTCTTGTTTAATGCTGAGGTAACCAGTCAGTATTATATGTAAGTCCCAACGTTATAAGAGGACTCAAAGATGACTCCCACATTTCTAAACTAAGCAAGCAGATGTACAGCAGTTTCATTGTTTGACAAAGAGAATCTTGGCATAGGATCAGGTCAGAGGGGGTGGGATATATAATATAGTAATATATATACAAAGTTGTGCTGTTTATTTTCCTCCAGAAGATTTCTAAATCCAGGATTAGTGTGTCACAAAGACATAGATTGTAAGCATGTAATCCAGATCTTATAAACTAAAGATATACTGCAGAGACATCATTCTCTGCTCCCCTGAAAATGGGATATTCTAATAATGAATGGAGAAGTGTTCTGAAGTTGGGTGTGGAGGCCGGAGACAAGGCTAGATATTGGAAAACTACAAACACTAACCTCTGAAATCATATTTGTAGCCCACAGGCAGCCCCGGCTGGTTGGAGCTGGTACTGCCTGTTCTGGACGTGTTGAAGTGAAACGTGGAGACATATGGAGCTCTGTCTGTGATTCTGACTTGTCTCTACAAACTGCCAATGCACTTTGCAGAGAATTAAATTGTGGAGAAGCCTTATCTCTTGTGGGGGCTCACTTTGGAAAAGGGAATGGTCAATTTTGTGATGAAAAGTTCCAGTGTGAGGGAAATGAATCTCACCTTGCAATGTGCCCCACAGCACCACATCCAGAAGAGACTTGTAACCCCCGCAGAGAAGCTGGCGTTGTCTGTTCTTGTGAGATTTTAAATGAATTTAATTGGCTGGGGCTGGAGAGGACAAATGTGAGAATGAAGTTGGAAAGTCATGATCTCTTCTCTAAGGCTTCGTTTCCTCCTAGGATATATGGATGCCCGACATGTGAATGGCAGATCCCAGTGTGAAGGGCAAGTGGAGCTCAAGGTGCTCAGATACTGGGGCTCCCTCTGTGACTACCACTGGGACCTGAAAGATGCCAATGTCCTATGCCATCAGCTCAACTGTGGGATTGCTCTCTCAACCACAGAAGGAAAATATATTGAAGAAGGATGTGGTCATATTTGGAGACACAGGTTTCACTGCTTAGGGAATGAGTATTTTCTGGATGCTTGTCAAATGACAGTGCTAGGGGCGCCTTTATGTGCCCATGGAAACACTGTCTCTGTGACCTACACAGGTAAGAGACCAGAGCTTATGGTCGCCTACTGGTAAAATAGCCTTTACATGGTTGAGGGGGTGAGAGATTAAAGGAAAGATGGATAAGAAAATAGGGGGATGAGTTTATGCATGACAATCAAAGAGTAACATGTGAGGAATAAGGATGGGCTGGGGCCACTCTTAGGATGAAGGTAACTCACTCACCTCTTCGCTGGGGCTTGGGAGTCAAAAAACCAAAACAAAACAAGACAAAATCCGTTGCTGTGTCGATTTAGTTCCAACTCATAGCAACCCTATAGGACAGAGTTAGAACTGCCCCATAGGGTTTCCAAGGAACGGCTGGTGAATTCGAACTGCCAACCTTTTGGTTAGCAGCCGTTGCTCTTAACCACTGTACCACCAGGGCTACGGGGAATGGGAGTAGACATTATTTAAAAAGACAATTTTAATTGATCACAAGGATTTGAAGAATCCTTACCATGATTGCCGATTCTACTTTATCATAGAGCTCTACAAACTCTTCTATGTATTCCAACCTTACTTTTACCCTATTTGTTCGCCACCCCTCAAACCAGGAAACCAGACCCAGCCACAGCTTCCATGCCCTGAGAGTTCATCTGACCCATCTTTGTCTGAAGTCTCGACAAGTATTGATTCCCACTGCTCAGGTAAGAAAAATCAAACAGTCCTGGAAAACTGCAACTCTAAGGAATGTGACCTATTAACTCCAAAGAATGGGACCTAATGTCTCCTTTTAGGGAAGAAACTGCTTCACTTGGTGAATGGAGGAGGTCGCTGTGCTGGGAGAGTGGAGATCTATCATGAGGGCTCCTGGGGCACTGTCTGTGATGACAGCAGGGACCTGAGTGATGCCCACGTGGTGTGCAGGCAGCTGGGCTGTGGATGGGCCATTAATGCTACGGTCTCTGCTCACTTTGGGGAGGGATCAGGACCCATCTGGCTGGACGACCTAAACTGCACAGGAAATGAGTCTCATCTCTGGAAGTGCCCCTTCCCGGGGCTGGGAGCAGCACGATTGCAGGCACAAGGAGGACGCAGGGGTCACCCGCTCAGGTCTACACTGCAATTCTTGTGTCCTCCTCTACACACACACACACAGAGAGAGAGAGACAAAGCACAAAGACAAAATATAGTGAAAAGTGTACTGACCTACGAATATTGAGAACTTGATTTTAATCCTGTTCTTACACTGATTTGTTACCCTTCCCAAGACATTCATTTGTCTGGGTGTCATTTCATAATAGAGTCCGTGGGTGGCACATAGTTAAGCACTGAACTACTAGCTGAAAGACTGGAGGTTCAAACCCACCCAGAGGTATGTCAGAAGATAGACCTGATGAAATGCTTCCAAAAGGTCACAGCAGTGAAAGCCTTATGGAGCAATTCAGCTCTGCACACATGGGGTCACCATGAGTAATATCAACTCAACATCTGCTAACAACAATAACAACATTCCATAATTTAGGAAATTTTAGGGTGGTCTTCTTAGAATCAGAGGTTAGATCCCAAGAAAGGGACTTTTCATTCCTTCCACGCTGGTGTTAAGAGGGCATAAGACATTAAGTTAACACACTCAAAAACACAATCTGATAAATAACAGAAACAAGATTAAACTCTGGTTGTTTTCTACTCTTTTAGAGAGTATTATTTTCTACTCTGTTAGAGAGTAAAATGTAAAAAGTTACATTTTAACTTAATTTGATATAGATTTAAAGCTCAAATATCAGCCTTTGGAAACCCACATTAATCCTAAAATCAAAGAAGATCCTTAGTTTTCATAGAATAGATTATGTTAATATGTTAGAATCGTTTATGAAATTTTATTTTGAGCCCAAATTTACTATTTCCAAGACAAAAAAATTGGATCCCCAGGGAGGAAGTTTTCTGAAACTCCAGAGAAAATATTTAATACTGGGTTCTGCATTTCTCTCCAGAATTCACAGCTTTGAGGCTCTACAGCGAAGTTGGAACCGAGAGCTGTGCTGGGAGACTGGAGGTCTTCTACAACGGGACGTGGGGTGGCGTTGGCAGGAGTAACATCACAGCAGTCACAGCTGGGGTTGTGTGCAGGCAGCTGGGCTGTGCAGAAAATGGAGTTGTCAGCCTCGCCCCTTCACATAAAACAGGCTCTGGTTTCATGTGGGTGGATGGTATTCAGTGTCCTAATATGCAAGTCTCCATATGGCATTGTCCGTCTGGCCCATGGGAGTGGAGAATATCCGGGCCAGCAGAGGAAGCCTGGATCACATGTGAAGGTGGGTGTCTTTCTGAAAACCGGCTGCTGTCTGAAGCCCTGTGAAATATAATTTGCCACCACTATCTCATCTTTCAGTTTAGTAGTTTTTGAAGCACATGGCAGACTCACTGAAAACTGCATGATGATAAATGTTTATCACTCACTCCTATATCGGAATTTCATTATTTGGGGCTAGTATTTTACAGTTTTGTGGGGGGGGGTTGTTTTTTAGTATGTATTGTCTCTTTTGATTGCGCAGTGGTTAAGCGCTCGGCTGCTAACTGAAAGGTGGTAGTTCGAACCCACCAGATGCTCCATGGGAGAAAGATGTAGCAATCTGCTTCAGTAAAGATTTACAGCCTTGGAAGCACTATGTGGCAGTTTTACTCTGTCCTTTAGGGTCACTATGAGTCCATGACAATGAGTTTGGTTTTTTTGGTATTGTCTGTTTTGCTTCCTTTAAGCTTCCTGAGGCAGCTGAGAGAGGAGCACATAAAAAGACATCAAATCTCATAAAAATTGTAGAGTTTTAGAAAATGAAAAATATAATATGTATAATTTGTCTTACAAACTCTAGAAAGCTCAGAACTTTTGGGAAGCGGGTGAATTGATTGGGGAGGTCAAAATGCTCGGGTTTTTTTTTCCCCTGGAGACCTTTCCACTATAGAAATTTGAATTATTATAAAATGTTTATAAATAGCTTTATTCAGTTAAAATTTAACATGTTTATTGTAGAAATTCTGGCAATTTTAAAACTATAAATCAGAAAATGCACTCCACATTTAATCCTACCATCGAAGATAACTATTGCTAATATTTGAAATTATTGACTATTGGTCTTCCTTTTGTACAAAATTTAACTAAAATTATCATTGTGTATATGAAATATTACTTAGCACATGAGGATGATACTATTTATATTTGTGTATAAGTGTGTGTAGTATAATATTATGTATGCATGCATAGTATCACACAATATTTAATATATGTGTGTGTGTTATATATCTGTTGTTGTTGTTAGGTGCTGTCGAGTTGTTTCCAACTCACAGCGACCCTATGTACAACAGAATGAAACATTGCCTGGTCCTGCACCATCCTCACAATCGTTGCTATGTTTGAGCTCATTGTTGCAGCCACTGTGTCGATCCATCTCTTTGAGAGTCTTCCTCTTTTTCGCTGACCCTCTACTTTACCAAGCATGATGTCCTTCTCCAGGGACAGGTCCCTCCTGATAACATGTCTAAAGTATGTGAGACGAAGTCTTGCCATCCTTGCTTCTAAGGAGCATTCTGGCTGTACTTCTTCCAAGACAGATTTTTTTGTTCTTCTGGCAGTCCACGGTATATTCAATATTCTTTGCCAACACCGTAATTCAAATGCATCAATTCTTCATTCTTCCTTATTCATTGTCCAGTCCTCAAGTGCATATCCTATGCATGAATAGTGGCCTATGCCATTAGTTGACCTGAAATCCAATAAAGAAATCCTAACATCCTCCTCTTGATCTTCATGTGGTTGGTGGGCAGAGGTGAGGTAAGGTAGAGATTTGCAAAATTGAAGAACATTTGGCAAAGTAATGAAGAATGGGAGATAAAGTTGCCTAGGAAAATGGTAAGACCATTAAAAAATTTTGAGAGTTTAGAAGAATTTTACAAGAAGTTTATAATGGCACCAGTTTAATTATCTGCACTGATACTCAACATTTCAGGAACTGGCTCAAAGGAAGTGGACAGTTAGGTTTATACTGCATTTATACATAGCTATGTTTGTATGATGGAAGGTCAATAAGGTCAAGAAATCTTTCATTTTGGCAGAAGAATGGTTGTAATTATGTTCATAGCAAACATACTATATAGATAGGGAAGTAAAAGTAGGAAAAAACAAATAATTGGAGGGAATAGAATTACCAATGGTCTATAGATTTGGCTTAAGTCATACAAATGTCATATTTGGAGTAATTATGAAAATGAAAGGGGCAGGACAGAAGGTTTTGATCAGATGGAAGGACATGGGAATTTGGAAGATGAAATCAATGTGTGTTATTTTCAAACATCCAGCAGTAGAAAATGAATGCCTGATTTTTGACCTGGTTGGAGATGCTTCAACCCTTGATCATAAGTAGGACAAACCAAAGTCATGGGGCAGGAGGGGGGCTCACTCACTTTACACTTATTCTCTAATTCACGTAGCATTAAAACTCTGCCTTTCTTGTCACACCCACATAGTTAATAAATCATATATAGTACTTTCAGATCTACTGAAGGAGAATTCCTTCAGCATTCACCCACAATCTCTTTTAAGAGAAATAACGGCCGTTTTTGTTTGTTTTGTTTTGTTTTTGTGCCTTTCTAGATAAGATAAGAGTCAGTGGAGGAGACACCAAGTGCTGTGGGAGAGTGGAGATCTGGCACAAAGGCTCCTGGGGTACAGTGTGCGATGATTCCTGGGGCCTGCAGGAGGCTGAAGTGGTGTGTCGGCAGCTTGGCTGTGGGCCTGCTCTGGCTGCCCCAGGGGAGGCTGCTTTTGGTCCGGGGACTGGACCAATCTGGCTGGATGAGATGCAGTGCAGAGGAAATGAATCATTTCTATGGGATTGTCATGCCAAGCACTGGGGACAGAGTGATTGTGGGCACAAGGAAGATGCTGGTATGATGTGCTCTGGTAAGTGTGAAAAGACTGAACTTAAACTAGGAGTTTTGCTAAGGGTAAAAGGCATTGAGAAACAGCCTCAGATAGTTAGGCTGGAGGATACAAATGAAAGGTTGTGTTAAACTACCGTTTTCCTCATTAAATAAGTTTCCAGTTATATAAAAGCTCCCACAATTTTAAGGGGATAAAGTTCTCCAAGACAATCAGGAGGATTGTAAATGATATTTAAATGGCACCCAATATGCCCAGGGAATGAAACAAGATATATCCAGAAATTCCTTTTATTTGAATTCCGATTTGAGTTACATTTTATTTACATCTCTCTCTCTTTCTTTTGCAGGAGAATCTCTGAAATCACTTAATGGCTCAGGTACAGCGTCCTGCTCATAAGCAATATCATGAATAACTATGACTATATGGGCAATTGAGGGAGGGAGCAAACTACAATGACAATCAAAGGAGGTTGGGGACTTAAATTCTGAAGCTATGGCAGTGGGTGGTATTAACTTCTCTATGACTTTGCTTTACTATGCAGAACTTCTCTCTAGAAAAACCCATTTAACATATGGAGGAGGAGAAAGGTACCTCAGAGATAGAATTATCTCCATAAGTTCTCCAATATTTTTCATGAGACTGGCAGAAACCACTCAAGCCCTAGGTATTTTCCAGGACTGGTGTTTTAATGGTGAACGCAGTCAATGCAAGAGGAAAAGTTTAATCATCAAAGCTCTTGTATACAATTGAAGGAAAGTTATGGCAATGGAGACATTTTTCATCTAAAATAGTTCTCAGATATTATGTACTGTTTATGAATATGCTAAGACATATAACCCTCATTCTTCTCAATAACTAGGGAACCAGTTCTTTTTCCAGTGTATAAACCCACAACTGATGTCCATTAGTTAAATATCTATCAATGTTTAATTTCTGTACAGGTCACTCAGCACTTGTTTTATCTGTTACCCTTGGGCTCCTTCTCCTGGTTCTGTTCACTGTATTTCTTCTTGTGAGATCTCAAGTACAGAAACAAAAACATCTCCTCAGAGGTAAGAGCCCCCACCCCCCACCCCTCCCCGGGCAGTATAAAATGTGAGTTATCCAAGACCAGGGACACATGGGATGGAGGATTCATGCAGGGAGGAAGAAAAGCATCTGTCACTTTGAGTGAGTCTTGTTGGAAAGTGCCAGGTCAAAATGAGAAGCAAGTGGAAAGATCAAGGATCAACCAATCCACAACTTCCATTTGTGGAAATGCAATCCTTTGGAAGCTATAGTCTATGATATAGATAATGTGTCAGTTAGATGGCCAAAGATTCTAGCTGATAGATGGAAGATAATTGTGTGCTTTGTTTCAGGAAGTGGATTGCAGATCAATGGAAAATGTGAAACTATGATGGAAGATGATGAAGAGAGTTTGAAGCCAACATATATCATTTACTAGCTGTGTAGTGTTGGGCTAGAAACTTTTACTTTTGACCTCCAATTTCCTAATCTGTAAAACAGAGAAAATAATATGGCTACCTCATTAGGTTGTTATGAAAGTTAAATGAATTAATCATCTGTATGAATGGTGCCAGGCAAATAGTAAATGCTAAGTAAAGGATTTGCTAATAAAAGTGGAGGACTTTCAAGGGTTCAGCAAGAGAAAAATGAATGTTAAAAGCATGAAGAATTCACTAGGTAACCAAATACTATAGGAGTTTTAAGAAGCACTGAGTTTCTGTTTACGGTGATAGAAAATTTGGCAACGGATATTGGTGATGGTTGCACAACATGATTGCTGTAATTGTTGTCACTGAATTGTACACATGAAAAATGTTGAACTAGGAAATGTTGTGTTATCTATATTTTTACAACAATAAACAAACTAAAAAGCCCCTTCCTCCCTCAAAAAAAGAATTCTGTAGGAGAGATGGGTGCTGAAGGGAACATTGGATTTTAACTCTGAGACACTGCTGTGTCAGACTTTACAGTTCTGTGTCCTAGTGCAAAGGATACACCATTTGAATTTGAATCTTAACCATGGAGCATCTATTCTCAGTTTCATCCAGGCAAATGGATTCTCTGCAGGACAACTTGTTCCATGAGATGGATACCTGTCTCAGCAGAGACAGCCCACAACAGCTGAGCACCTTAGGTCTGTGACTCCAGGGGCTGCACTCTAGGAAGAGGGTGGGCACATGAGGAAATATCACTTATATTTAGAAATTCCCACCTGATGGAAATGCACCTCAACCTCCTATATACAATATTTCTCATGAAACTGAAGCAAAAGGGAGAATAGATGAGGTAAAATATGACTCAGGATGAAGAAACTTAAGATCTGCATCCTGACTCATCCAATCCACAGTGTCACAGTCCATGGCAGAGGCCCCAAGAGGAGAGGACAAAAATGAAAAGTGTTCAATTTCCTCAGATGCAAGCAAATAGCCCGTTGTCAGTTTTATTACAAAAATAATACATAATACTAGTTTTCCAACTTTATTACATTTCCAGTTTTTTAAAAATATGATGCTTAACTTCTTGGATATTATCTTTATTTGCATAATTATGATTAGTTAAAAAATATATCATAATACATAACGTGTACAAAACAGTGCATAAAGGTTTTAATTATTTCATTAAATAAATCACCAGAAGTGGAACTGCTGTGACAACACAATGAATACAGTCTGGCAAGTGACTTTCCAGTAACTGTAACAAATTTGCTATTACAAGTTATGAATGAGAATGTATTTCACTACACATTTGCTACCACTGTATATTTTTAGCCCTTTTATAATTTTACTAATTCAGTATTTGGTAAAAGTTGAACACAGAACTACCATATGACCCAGCAATCCCAATCCTAAGTATACACCCAGAAGAAGTGAAAGCAGGCATGCAAATAGAAACCTGTACACCAATGTTCACTGCAACACTTTTCACAATAGCCAAAAGGTGGAAACTACCGAAATGTCCATCAACAGATGAATAGATAAACAAAATGTGGTATCTACACACAAAGGAATACTACTCAGCCATTAAGAGAAATGAGGCCACGATGCATCCCACAGTATGGATGAACCTTGAAAACATGCTGAGTGAGATAAGTGAGTCACAAAAGGACAAATACTGTATGATCCCACTTACATGAAATAAGCAAATACTTAGAAACCAAAGATTATTAGTGGTAACTAGGAGTGAGAGAGAGGGGGGAGGGGGAGTTTTTGTTTAGGGGGTGGTGAGTATATATTAATTGTGGTGGAATGATTTGGAAAAGGATAGTGAGAATAGTTGCACAACTTGGAGAATGTAATCAATGTCACTGAATTGTATATGTAGCAGTTGGTGAGATGGAGTGTGTTTTGTTACATATATTTTCACCACAGTAAAAATACTGTGATAGAAGGTAGGACTGTAGGTTTTACTTCAGAGAAAGACACATAGTGAAACATGACTCTTTAATCTTCAGGAAGAAATCACTGGGAACCTCCTTTCGTTCATTCAGAATGAGTCACATGCAACTAAACTCATTTCTTTTTTGAGATGGTTACTGAGTGGATAGATCCAAATACCATATTTAATCTGCAGCTTGATTTTTCATTCATTCATTCATTTTATTCATTGATTTACTCAATAAGCATCCCTGTGCATAAAATGGGGAAATATGGATTGGGTGGTAAAATAATTAAATAGATTCATAAGGTAGAAAAAAAATACATATATATATAGGTATACATCTCAGTTCCAGACTTTTAAGATACTGGAAGCAAATATGAAAATCTAATTAGAGCTACCCTGTTAGTAATGATAATGACTTAATTGTTTACCCTTTTCAATTCGATTATTGAATGTCTTCAAAACAGTAACTAAGCATGTTCTTCAGCTTTCTGATAAGCATTCTTTGATCTATTTTATTTTCCCAGCTCCTCAAAGATCATACCTAACAGCTCTTTCCTCTGCAGGAGGGAGGTTTTCCCCTACTCAGTAATACTGATTTTGCCTTTCTTTTAGATGACACCCTCATCCATGGTTGTGAAGATTTTAGCCAAGTTTCACTGGACAAAGTTCTTCCTGCCTTGGAAGCTGAAAAATGACTTTGGGCTCTCAAGACCCACCAAGTAAGCTTACAGACATTACTCTGTCACTGAAAGTAATAATTTAATTATCAGCTCTCACAGAATTAAACACTTTTTTTTCGATTTTTATGTTACCATCTATTATATGGGCTATAGCCTCAGTCTGTTAAATATCACGTTTCCCTCTGGAATAGAGAGAGCTAATGATAAGGAAGTTGTTCCTATAGAAAGCTTCAAGAATTTATCAGAAGGATTAACTTTTGAGCTTAGGCTGAGGCTCTGGATTTTCTTTCACTGAGAGAGAATGATTAGATCCCAGCTTCAAATGCTGTTCCTTAATAACTTCATGCCTAAGATTTCTGTTCATTTTTTTTATATAGGGTAGGATGTTCACGTTTAACTCCCTTACGTATAACCCAGATTCAGTGCATTAATACTGCCCTTTATTGCTTTTCTACTCTGTCCTGTAGTCAGAATCGACCTGACAGCAATGAGTTTTTTATTGTTTTAATCTCTGGTGCCTACCGTATGGTACATGCTCAATATTTATTAAATATAAGTGGCTTTGTGTCTGATGAGACAACGTTAATATAACAAACAGTGGGATCACACTCTAGAGATGTAGAAAAACATGCACTCAGTGTGTGATAATGTTATCTGTATTTTTTAAAGGACAATTCTAAAACACCTACCAGTGGCAGGACAAAGGGAAGAAAAATCAAACTTAATCTGGAAATCTGTCATGAAAAGAACAATGCTTTCTTTCAAATTCTAGAGCTGTCACTTGTAATTACAGCTTGCTAATGCTTCTTGGTAAACTGAGAAGGAATTCCAAGGCTTAATTAGAACTGATTAATGGAGTCCTGGTGGAACAACAGTTAAGTGCTTGACTGCTAACCAAAAGGCTGGCAATTTGAACCCGCTCAGCAGCTCTGTAGGAGAAATACCTAGTGATCTGCTTCCGTAAAGATTACAGAAAAGAAAATCCTATGGGGCAATTCTACTCTGTCACGTGGGGTCGCTGCGAACCGTAATCGATGAGGACACTCAACAACACCAAATGGTTGCCTAGCCCAGGGTAGAGTGGGTGGTCGAGGCATGATGGAGTGGGGAATTCAGCCGATGAAGTCTCAGGACTAGAAAGCACAATGCTTTATAAACAGCATTGAGAAAACTTTCTAATTCCCAGCACGAGTGAGCTAGCAGTTCTGAAAAGAGCTTTCCTATACACTCCATAGTCAATTCTGAATATTTCATGGGAATAAGTGCCAGGATGTAGAAACAAGCATAGCTTCTGATTTTTATTAGAGAATATTTAGACATCATCACCACAAAATTGTTTCAAAGTTGATGTAAGGATTCAAGTGAATGGACTTGAATTTCTCCTTTTTTTCCCAAAAGTATATTAAATTTTCAAAATAACAAGAAACATGTTAGAAAAATCAGAGACAAAGCACACAAAAATCTTTCAGGTTATAACTAGCCCCAATGTAATTACCCAGGACTGCTCTAAGTAATACTTGGAGTTATTCGGATTTATTTATGGCTGAAGTCTTCTTCCTTTTCATTTGCCACTTCTTAGTAATAGACAAAGGTACTAATTTCTCTATCTGGAAAACTTCAGTGAAAAGTGTAACTTTATGATGTTTTCATTTTCATGATGTTAAGAACAAAGGATCAAGTCTAGATTATTCTAAACCAATTTTAATAAACAGTAAATTAAAAAGGAGCCGTGGTGGTGCAGTGGTTAAGCACCGGGCTGCTAACCGAAAGATTGGCAGTTCAAATTCACCAGTCGCTCAGGGAGAAAGATGTGGCAGTCTGCTTCCATAAAGGTTACAGCCTTAGAAACCCTATGGGGCAGTCCTACTCTGTCCTATAGTGTCGCTATGAGCCCAAACCAACTCCACCGCAATGGGTTTTTGCAATTTATGTTAGAACTCGAACATGCCAGAGATCGTGGGGATGATGCAAGACCAGGCAACATTTCATTCTGTACATAAGATCCTCATGAGTCGGAGTCCACTCTGTGGCAGCTATCTATTTTATATTACCACAATTATTCTTTGCAAATAGACACTACAAAGTTCTTTTTTAAAGTACTTGCAACAAGGGTTCTAGATGAGAAAGCATTTCACTTCAGCAATTCTGTTTACTAATTGCTTAGCAAAGGGAAAATTTTACCTTTCTTAATCTTATTAAGAATTTATTAATCATAAATTCTGAGTTAGCAGAGTCCAAACTAAAGACTTTGAAAGATTCATTTCCAGAGACAGTCTAAAACCAAAACCATATGCAGTTTTTGCCTTTCTTTTTCAGTTTAGGTTATTTAACTCTCTTCTCCTTCCATAGATTATGTTATTACATTCTAGGCCTCAGAATTCTAGATGAGCTCTGGCAGCAGGAAGAAAATTGCCTAAAGAAATGTATATTAGAATATTACACCTCAAAATCTATCTGAACTGATCAATTCATTTTGTGTGTCTATATGTGTGTCTTCGTCTTTACATAAGTTAGTAGCTATATTTAGAAAAATAGGAACTTACTGTCTCTTGTTTTATAATTTCAGATCAGCCTCTAAATGTCTTTGAAGGAGACAGTGAGTTTTAAATGAGTGAAGAGGAAGTCGATCGCCCTATGGAAAGTTGTTTCCCAACAATAAGAGAAGAGCTGTATTGATAATGTCTGATTAAATAAGTTAACTCATGTATATCACTGACTAAGAAAACTACTGAAATAAATTGAACAATGAAAACCATTACTTGAGGCTGACTTATGATTGTTCTTGTGGCTCAAATGTGTTAAATTTCGTAAAGATTTACATCTAGAAAGCAGCGTTTTCAAAATTGAATGTCAGAATAGTCGTTTTTATTTTTATCCCTGTTAGATTTATGCATGATGACTTTGCTCAACTGTCTTTGTTTCTTGTTTGGCTTGCTCAGGTTTTGAGTGTATTATTGTTCCCATAGAAATTGTACGAAATATATTACAGTAATATATTCCTATCTCAAAAGTAAATAATTTTGGGAAAAGAATTAGATTTCATGGAGATCTTATAAGGGAAGTAAAATAAAAAAGGATACTTGGCCTATTATAAAGAAAAATTTTAAATCATTATGTCTCCCAAAATTGCTTTTGTTCACTTAGTATCTCTGCCATCAAGGAGTTGGAGATTCTTCAAATCAGGAGACTTTGGTCCATAAATCTGATCAGAAGGAATAATTAGCCCAATACCAAGAGAAGTTTGTTTGGAAATCTTCTTCTCAAGAGAGAGTAGATCTTATATTGTGCTTCAAATATTTGGACTGAGTTATGCAATATTGTTTTCAGTAAATATTATGAGGAAATATAATATTTTATATTAAAATGTTAAAATTTAACTCCATTGGGTTCATTGAATTTTTGGATTTGTAAATTAATGTTTTCATCAAATTTGGGAAATTTTCAACCATTATTTCTTGAAATATTTTTCTGACTTTTTCTCTCTTCTCCTTCTGTGACTCCAATTACATGTATGCTTATGGGCAGACTTGTTCATTTTTCTACAATCCTTTCTTCTGTGTTCTTAAGAGTGGATACTGCCACTCATCTGTCATTTTGATATACTATGGTGGCTTGTGTGTTGCTGTGATGCTGGAAGCTATGCCACCAGTATTTCAAATACCAGCAGGGTCACCTATGGTGGACAGGTGTCAGCAGAGCTTCCAGACTAAGACAGGCTAGGAAGAAGGACCTGGCAGTATACTTCTGAAAAACATGGGCCAGTAAAAACATCATGAATAGCAGTGGAACATTGGGACCAGGCAATGTTTCATTCTGTTGTACATAGAGTCGCTATGAGCCAGAACCAACTGGATGGCACCTAACAACAACAAGAAGAATGGATAATTTCTATTGATCTTTCTTCAAATCTTTTGATTCTTTCTTCTATGATTTCAAAACTGCTACTAAGCCGTTTTTTAGCAAATGTATCCTGTACATCATTGTATATTTCAACTCTAGTATTTCTACTTGGTTCTTCTTTTTTTTACAGATTTTATTTTTTTATTTATTAAGTCATAGTAGTCATACTTTCCTTTAATTATTTATATATGACTTCTTTAATTCTTCAAACTTATTCCTAATAGCTGCTTTGAAGGCCTTGTCTGCTCAGTCCAGCATCTGGGCCCACTTAGAGACAGTTTCCATTGATTGCTTTTTTTTTTTTCCTTCATAAGGATACTGTAGGGCATGGTAAACAAGTGTATGTGGTAGTTGAAGGTAAGGAAGAATTATGTGCTGATGTGGAAGAGGAGAAACAAAAATTAGTTTAAATTAATAGAAAAGCAGTTTGTGGGGACCATGAAGCTTTAGGCAGACTAAGAAAATCTGTAACAATTCCTTTCCCACACATCTATTGCCATGAAACTTTATTCCAGTGTAGGGTAGGGGAGAAGCATGGCATTTATACGAGAAAAACAATTCAATCTGGACAGAACATTTAGAATATTCAGATGATTTTGTTGTGTGATCATCTTGGCTGGAGAGAGGAAGGGCTCAGCTGTGGCCTATTTTAGTAATGACCAGAAACATCTCTTCACCTATGGAAGTGAAACCACTTATTGCCTTAGGAAAAGAAAATAGCACAGATCACTCTCCTAGGATTTCACGTGGAAAAAGATGATGTGTTTGGGACTTTGATTCACTAAAAGAAATTAGATGAAAAAGGCAAGAAGTTCAACAAAGAATTCCTCATAACATGGCAAAGTATTTATTACCAATTTCACTTCAGTACAAACACACATAATGATGGTCTCAGAGGCCCTCTCCTGAGACATGATGTCACAGGGATTCCTTATAGGCTCAGCCACTTTCAAACTGTTACTGGACAAACTTCCTGGGTTCTCTCTGCTACCACTTCCATGATAAGTGAGTGGTCTTCTCTCATCCCAACTTCCTCCCCTCTCAGAGATTCTCTCCCAGGGGACTGCTGAAACCAGCCTGAAACAAAAAGGTATTTCTTCATTATAGCTTAATGCTACCCATTCAGGTAGCAGAAACAATTTCAAGGGATTCAGACTGCAAATATTTCAGAGCATTAGCAAATATCTCAGAACATTCATATCAAGATAGAGCCATGTGGCACATAGGCCAAACTCTGGTAAATATTTATCGCAAAAGATTATTGCCAGACAGCAGCTGTATGCAGAACTATTTGCCTGCCTACATAATCAGCAAGGATTTGGGAGTAGAGAAGGGGTGGGGAACATTTCACTTTGCAAAATACTAATAGAGTGAATTCACAAGAAATGGAGGTAAGAAAACACTGCTCCAGAACCCTCATTTCTGAAGGATAGGCTAACACTTCATCTGTAGCTCTTCCCTGATTTAGAAAAAATTTCACACAGAATTTCCCAGCTTTATTAACTTGTCCCCACATACGAATGGTTTTTGAGCGCCAAGAGTAAAATGTCACCAAAAATCACATCACTCTCATCTTACCCACATAGCCAGGAAGAAAAGGTACTTTTCTCATCTGAAAGTTTAAAGCTTATATTTTCTGTGGTTTCTTCTAGCTCTAAATTTCTAAAATAGTGTCCACGTCTACAAGAAAATCTGGAATAATTCTCTCCTCATATCTGATATCTAAGTCCATGAAAACTACATATTTATCAGAAAGTCTTAATCTAAATTACTAGGTCATCATGAAGTATAAAAATGTCAAAAAAATGCCAGTATGTTAATACCTAAACTGATTCCCCATACTTTTAATCACACCTAGAAATAGCACTAAAAAAAAAGAAAAATATTTTGACTATTCAAGGAACTAACATTCTAATTTGAGAAACATAGTCACAGAAGAACAACGTGTGTACATCAGTAACTGAGAAGTGGGGGAAGCATTGCCCACAGAACCCAGGGTTTATTTACCCAGTCCCTGTGAGGACAGAGAAATGACAGAAATGCCTTGAAAAGGGCAAAGCTGATGTATGAGAGAGATAGGAGCCCACTCACATTCCAAGCTCTCATGAAGGATAGGTGTGCTCACCTTACCTTTCCTTGGTCATTTACAAGAGTCTGTGGATAATAAGCCTGTGTCTCTTTACCCATTTGTGGGGTAGATACCCCTCTAGGAAAACTTTCAGACAAAGTGACCCACTCAACCCCTTTGCAACCATCAGTCAGGTTACTGTTCTTCTGATTTGGGGGCTCTTAGGGCAAACAAGGGTCTCAAGAACAGTAGCACAGTGATGAAAAGGAGCATGGATTAGGGGAAGTGGAGACATTAGTACAAACGACTAGGAGTTACAGTGACTTCATGATAAATTTGGGGCAATTCACTTAACTTATTCATCTACGATATTCTCATTTAAGCAATGGCAATGTTGGGCTAGACATCCTACTTGTCTACACATTCTGCTTGTCACCACTACATACTCTGGTAATGTTAGAGATGTGACAAATCCAAATGCATGATACCATTCTCCCCTTGAATTACAATTAAAAAAAAAAAAATCCCAAATCCAGATATTTATTTAGCTAGAAATTTATTTTCAACTTGTTTGCAACACAATGGCCTGTTCCATACTAGGCATTTTGCTTTTTGTGTAAGGGAAACTTGGTGGGAGTATATGTAGAACATTGAACATTCATAGCGAGGGAGTGATGTGGTGCACATAGAAAATCCTAGAATCTAGTGTGTTCCCCCCCTGTGATGTCACCAGGGAGTCATAGAACAGCACAAAGGAGGTCAGAGCTGACCTTAACTGGAGAGACAAGTCTCCTCACATACACACATCTGCAGCAATTATGGTCAACAGGTAGTCAGAATGCTCCCCAGAAGAATGAACTTTCAATTTTTCTCTGATGGTCTCATCCATGTAGACGACAGAGTCCTTCTATCCTTATTCCTATTTCAAAATCAAATGTATAACCACTGCCTGGAGAAGATTCAGAGCAACTTTCCTTTCCACTGTCTAGCATGCAACATGGAAATTTCATCACTAAATCACTTGAAAGAGACCATTAATAGAAAGAGAAACTTCACAGAAACAGGCAAAAAGGAGAAATTTTTCTCACTCATAGGAGTTGATTAGGGCTTAGATCCAAAACTCAGCTTAAAAAGAAATCTCCCTAGAGAGAAGGCTCTGAGTCCCTGGATGGTGCAAATGGTTAATATTCTTGGCTGGATCTGAAAGTTTAACAGCCAAACGTATTAGAAAGGCAGTTAGAGTCCACCAGAGGCATCTTGAAAGAAAGACCTGGTGATCTACTTCCAAAAATTCAGCCATTGAAAACCCTATGGAGCACAGTTCTACTCTAGCACACATGGGGTCACCATGAGTTGGAGTCGACTCCACGGCAATTGGTGGTAGAGACAAGGCTCAGCACTCTTAGGCTAAGCTTAGAGGAAGGAGGAGTCATGTACAGAACAAGAGGGGATGTCTCACTGAGACCAGATTTGAGCATTACGTCTCCAGCTACCCAGCACATAGACTATGGAACTGACTAGAGCTGCCAGCTTATGGCCAGAAGAACCCAGAGGTGAAGGGCAAACGGTACCTACCTGGCCTTCTCAGCTGGTCCTTTTTTATCTCATTGTCATCTTTGTCCTTAGACACAGCATTACGCAGAGAATACCCTCATCTGAGCAAGACTAAAAGTGTTCTGGGTCAGAGACCAACATTTGGAGACTCATGTATCCCCATATTCTTCAGACTCCCCATATCCTTATACCTAAACCTTATTCTCAGCCCAGTCAGAGTCCAAAATATTTCCTCATTTTTCACAGGCGTACCAGGATAGCACTTCCTAACCCAGTCCTAACTTCGGTATAGTGTCCCACAAGTACTTCGAGCATATATGGGATTATAATTTTTAAGAACTCTTAGTTGAGGGTAACTGAAAGACCTTATAGCCCAGAGAAGAGGAATTGTTTTCCAGATCATGCAGTAAAGAATATACATATTTAACTACCTCACATTTTAATTGATCCTTTCTCCTCCTTCCATATATATACACTCTCTAGGCTCCACCTAGGACCCTGGGTGGCACAAATGGTTTGCACTCGACTGCTAACCTGAAGGTTAGTGGTTCAAACCCACCCAGAAGTACTGTGGAAGAAATGTCTGGTGATCTGCTTCTGTTAAGCAGAAAACCCTATGGAGCAGTTCTACTCTGTACCACATGAGATTGCCTTGAATAGGAATCGACTCAACAACAACAGACAATGACAAGCTCCACCTGGGAACTTACATTTCCTTATGTGTTCATCAACCTCACTGAAGAAGGGAAAAAATAAGAAATAGACAATGAAAAGAATGGCCATTGTTGCCAGAATGTACAGCCAAAAGGCCACATTTAGGCGTAAGCTGGCACCTAGTTCGGACTCACACATGAGGATGTGAATAAGGACGTGGGAATTCTCTGCCCCAGCTCTGTCACTTCTTAAGTGATCAAAATGATGAAGTCACAGCTTCAGGCACAATGGAAGGGATGAAGGTCTGGGTGGGGATTGGCCAAGCCTCATCCTACATATACCATAAAGGAAACATTGAGGAAAATCAGGTAGCTTTGCTTCTACAAAAGCCTCAATAGCCTGCAAAACACTAGAATACCTAAACCTGACTAGAAAAATGAAGACTCATACACAAATATTTAGAATGAGAGAGTCCCTGTGTTGGAATTACAGACCATGGCATTGGAAATGGCCTGTTTCCTCAAACTCCTCACCTCAAGAACCAATTTTATTCAGACAAAAAGACATTTAAGGTGGAGGATCAAGAAAGGGCAAAAGTTCCTGAAGAAAGATTCCATTTCCTTCCCCAGAAACCCTGGTATTGCCTATTGTGACTTGCTTATACATGTCAGGAATGTGTGTCAAAGGGATCCTGAAAATCTCTCCCCAGCCACAAGTCTCAGTGAGGAAGAAATGATTTCTTGTCTGAAATGGGAATAATGTCATCTCAAATAAACAGAATACTGGTGGCTTTTTTATCAAGTGCTGCCACTAGTGGATGACTTTAACGAACAGAAATTTATCCTCTCACAGTTTAGGAGGTTAGAAGTCTGAATTCAGGGCACCAGCTCCAGGGGAAGGCTTTCTCTCTCTTGTTGGCTGTGGGGAAGATCCTTGTCATCAATCTTCCCCTGACCTGCGGGCTTCTCAGCACAGGGACCCTGGGTCCAAAGCACATGCTCCTGTCCCAGCTCTTCTTTCTTGGTGGTAAGAGGTCCCTCTTCTCTCTGCCCACTTCTCTCTTTTATATCTCAAAAGACATTGACTCAAAAATACAACCTAATCCTGTAGATTGTGTCCTGCCTCATTAACATAACTGCCTCTAATTCTGCCTCATTAACGTTATAGAGGTTGGGATTTACAACACATAGCATAAATACATCAGATCACAAAATGGAGGACAACCACACAATACTGGGAATCATGGTCTAACCAAGTTGACACACATTTTAGGAGGACACAATTCAATCCATAACAACAGGGCAATGGGGTTGCTCTGAATATAACCACAACATGCTCTCTTGGTCCTTGATAGTGGCTTTGGAAGCAAGTGTGAAGACAGCCAAGGGATCAGACCATGGCATTAGCTGATACAAGAACACAGAGCAGCCTCGCTCACAAAGGGAACTTCCTTTAACTTCTCCGCATTCCTGACCTACTACACAAAATTGTCTTAACAGAGCCTCATTTTTCAAAGAATTTGGATCAATCCATTTTCCCCCATTCAAAGAGCCCCTTATGGCAGAAATTTCTCATGCTTCAAGTCACTTTCCCCAGAGATTCCCAGCCCACTGCCACAAGGATGAAAGACTCTGCACTAGTACCAGTCCCCAGTGCACATGATGATCACAATTCCTAGTCTAAATTCAATTCTAAGTGACCGGTGAAGACCATTGACCAGATGCTAACATGCCTCCACAGTCTTTGACATCATCTCCAGGAGGCTTCATGCCCAATCTCTATCTGCCAAGGCCCACAAGGTCCGTGGTTCTCACCCAAAGAGACAATCAGAAACCACAACACTGACTAACAACCTAAAATGTGCCAAATGCTGGACTGGGCAAGAAATATGAGGTCCAACCGCTGCCCTCTGGGAGCTTCTAATCCAACTGAGGAAATGAAATCCAAGGCAAAAAAGACAAAGGTCATCATGGGCTAGGATAATTGGGGAAATCTTTATGGAGCAACAGAAAGGAAAAGTAGTAATTAACAAATAAAACTGAAAGGAAATGGTCAAAGTGTCTTTCTGGTTTCAGGGCATGAAAACAGGGGGTCAAGGCGCCTCTTTGTTTTTATTGCTTTATCTATGGAAGACTCTCAGAAACTTAAAATTTCTCAGCCTACGTTTTTAAACTTTGTATTGAGATAAGAATTCATGTTTTAGAAGCTGAAACATAAAACAATTACTGATACTATTCTACTCTTAACATTACTAAGATAATCATTAGAATAATATCTGCTGGTTTTATTTTGTTTTTGTTTTGAATACCTTCCACAGAAAGGTCATGACTGCTGACGGTGAATGTTTCAGGCCTAAAAATTCTCCATGACTGCAGCACACCACTCTGCTGCAAAAAAGCTCTTTCTTCCTTATGCTTTGGAGCCCTGGTGGTACAGTGGTTAAGACCTACGGCTGCTAACCAAAAGGTTTGCAGTTTGAATCCACCAGCCGCTCCTTGGAAACCCTATGAGGCAGTTTTACTCTGTCCAAAAGGGTCCCTATGAGTCAGAATCAACTCAACGGCAGGGGGTTTGTTTTTTTGGTTTCCTCCTTATGCAGAACTCTGTTTAATATTTTAATTCTTTTTTGTATAAAGTGTTTATATTTCCTTGTATGTAAAACACTGCTTAATAATCATAAGTGAGGGGAATATTTTAAAAAACGATATAAATTATTTACCTTATCTGTTTTAAAAACCTAAGTGTTTGAAACTTAAAGATTAGCTTAAACCAAAACCAAACCAAACGCATTGCTGTCAAGTCAATTCTAACTCACAGCAACCCTATAGGACAGGGTAGGACTGAATCCACCAAAGAGTGGCTGGCAGATTCAAACTGCTAACCTTTTTGTTAGCAGCCAAGCTCTTAACCACTGCTCCACCTGACCCAAAATATTAATATAAATAGTTCAAGGATAAAAATGCAGAGTTGTTGAAATTTAAATGATTAATGAAGATCATAAAATAATAACTCAATAGAACCATTATTTTTATTCTATTATCTTTATCATTGTTTTATCAAGGGAGTGACAATTGAGGGAGTTCTGGCAGTTTTATTCTATGGTATCATTAGCATAAGAGATGACACCTTTTAACTTGGAAATTCACCAAGACAAACTTTTGGTTCCACAAAATATAAGTAACCACCCATTGGAGCCCTGGTGGCACAGTGGTTAAGAGCTTGGCTACTAACCAAAAGGTCAGCAGTTTGAATCCACCAGCCACTTCTTGGAAACCCTATGGGGCAGTTCTACGCTGTCCTATAAGGTCGCTATGAGTCGGAATCAACTTGATGGCAACGGGTTTTTTTGGTTTTAACCACCCATTGGCCGTGGAGAAAACCATTAGACTATCTTGAATCTCAGTTTAGGTTCCAGAAATTGGGTTACCATGTATATTTTTTAGTAAATGCATTCGGTATGTCATTAGCCAGAGTGTCATTGTAGTAGAAAAAACAATGGTTTCCTGGGAGAGAAATTAAGACTAATTAGAATATTGATGCCCCTTGAAAGAAGTTTAAATAACTAAGATTTAGGGGAAATACATTGTAAATTATTATGATTGTAGTGTACTTTTAGAAAGATAAGAAAGAGGGTGGTTTCCATACTTGAAATTAATTTCTAAAAGGACTGGATCTCACCAAAGTGTGAGGTCCACACTAAACTCTCCTCACCCAGTACCCTGAGGAGTCATTGTGAAAAGTAGCAATAGAAGCGACTAGAGGAGCCCTGTGGGTAGGATTACAAGGTTTTCTGCTAAAGTAACCAGAGAGCTCCCCTTTGCCCTGAATAAGCGACTGTGCTGCATTATCTCTTACCAATCCCTTACCTTTCCTGTCTCCTTTTATTCTCCCTGCAGGACTGGGGCCTGGGAGTCTGGAAACTACATTTCTCACAGTCTGTTGCTGGAAGAATCTGGGTTAGGTTCCACCAAAGACAACTGTTCTTGGGAGGCTTACTTTTGCAGGGGCCTTTGCACTTGTCCTGGAAATTACTAGCCTTTGTGTTGTTGCATCTGTGACATTCAGCAGTGGTTTCCTGTGGTTTTTTAAACTTCCTGATGAGGATTTAGTAAGCACATAATTTCCTGTAGT
Source organism: Trichechus manatus latirostris (assembly GCF_000243295.1). Classification (NCBI taxonomy): domain Eukaryota; kingdom Metazoa; phylum Chordata; class Mammalia; order Sirenia; family Trichechidae; genus Trichechus; species Trichechus manatus. Next base: position 2,674,557 of record NW_004444118.1, on the reverse strand, counting down.
AAACCCCTTCCTGCTTTAAATACCTGCAGGGCTTTCTGTAAAAGTCCTTTTATTGTTTAGTAATTATAATAATTTGTGACCCCCTCCCCAAAAAAGAAAACTATTGAAATCCCAATTCACTCTGATGGTGGTAAAAATGTGTGGATGTCTATTAAGACTGTATTCTAAATGGCCATGGGATATTGGTCTCTGGTGTCTGCCTCTGTTTCATTGGACGTTATGTTACTTTGTCTGTATATCATCATTTTTCTTTGCAGATGCCCCTGCGGTTTCTGAGGGCACATATCTTCTCTTTTAAAATTTTTATTTTTTTTCTGCTCTTTTTCTTTTATGAATTTTTATTGATCCTTTAAATGTCCTGATGCTTTAAAAAATTTAAATCATTTTTCCTTTTTACTCCATCTCTGAACTTGTATATGTCTTTCCTATTACTTCTTTTGTCCTAACTCTGATTATTTCTTACTGAGTGTAATTTCTTTTACTCTTTTTTTCTGTCTACTTATCCTAAACTTTTCTTGCAAATATTGTTTCTTTCTTTATGTTTCTCTACTTTAGAGTGAGAGAATACAACGCTAAGGCACTATTACCCTACTGTCCCAAATGTAATCCTGTGAATCTATGGAGACCAGGAGTTCTAAAATCACCTCTACCTCTCCAACTAGAGGTTCCCACTTGGATGCCTTAATGACTCATCAAATTCAAAACAGGAATTTTGGACTTCATTTAGCCCAGAAAGCTCTTCCTGTCTAGTGAGACTTCTTTTAGTAAACAGCAACAAAATCTACTCAAGTGCCAATACCAATGACTTTACTCCTTGTTTTCTCCCACACAACCTGCAAGTCCCATCTATATCGGAGCTCTCTGACATCTCACCAATTAATTCATGTGTTCATCCCCACTGGCCCTTTCCTAGCTCCACTTTCCACCACTTCTTGCCTGGATCACTACCATAACTGCAAAGTAGGCTCCTGTCTCCATGTTTGTCACCTCTATGCTTTGTCTTTCTCCTGCCATCATTTTTTTTCCAAACAAGCACCCATTCTGATAATTTGTTTTGAGGACATCATGTCCTGTGTTATTTTAAAGGGTAATGATTTTCTATTTCTAATAGTGCTTTTCATCTCAAGAGAAAAATTGCAAGCACTGCTAATATGCTTTATATTCTTCATCTTTTTCCATTTTAATGCTCCTTTTCTGGTGCACTGTGTTTGTATCCTTGTTAGGGTGTCTTAAAAGAATGGAGCCCAGACATGAATTGCATATTACAAACGTAATTTTGTTACCCAAAGCAGGTTCTTGCCCAGCTCAGTTTCTCATCAATAAAGACACACCGAGGTGAGGAGGGAGGAAGAGCATTTATTGCAAGCACGCAGGCAAAGAGCAAGGAGGTGTATACCTCAAATCAAGCTCCCCGAACAAAGGGAGGCAAAACCTTTTATACCATCCTTCATAAGGAATTACAGACAAACATCATGGACTACATAGGTTATTGTGACACGCAGGCACAGTAAGACAAATTGTAGTTTTTTTCCCCTTAATATGTACAGACAATGGCAGATAAGTCCTGCTCTGGGTGGAGATCTTAATATTCAATTAGGTCTTAATGAGGCTTAGGTTACTTCGGGACAGGAGGAGCAGGTTTTGCTTGATAATGGCTGAGCAGCTGCTGGCTGCACTTGCTATCAATTTCACTTGCCCAATAATAAATTCAGCCTGGGAATGAATACCAAATAATATTATAGTATTGGTTTAAATTTAGCTTTTTGCCAACTAAAATACCCAACAATTTTTCACATCAAATGTCAGTGGACCAGTCCCTTCGTCTGAGACAGATCAAATTTTTTTAAAAGATCTAGAATCAAACTGCCCATTTTAGAATCCCAAATCTGTTGTTACTTTTTAGCTTTGCTCTTTTAGGTAAATTATCAAACATCACCAAGGCTAGGCTTCCTCACCTATAAAATTGTGATCATGTTAACCATCTCTGAGGGTGTTGTGAGGATTTAATAAGTGTCTTTCACATATTTTATCCAGTTAAAGAACTGCCTTTCATTTTCTAGTTTGCTGAAAGTATTAATAAATTGATATTGAACTTGTCATATGCTTTTTTCTGCATCTACTAAGAAAATTGTGTGGTTTTTGTCTTTAGTCTGTTGGTGAACTACAGCAATTAATTTTCAAATTTGAACAAGCCTTTCATTCCTTGATCATCATGTATTGTCCTTTTTGTATGTTGCTGGATCTGATTTGCTAATAGTTTATTGAGGATCTTTGTTTCCATGTTCATATGAGATATTGATACTTAGTTCTCTTTCCTTGCAATATCTTGATATGATATTGGTAACAGGATAATCATGGTCTCAAATAATGAGTTGGGAGGTATTCCCTCCCCTTCTATTTTTCTGAAAGATGTTTTATCTATTGGGTAGACGTGCAAGTAGGAGACGGTGGCTGTCTTCAGGCCCTCAAGCTACACTTTAGCTATGTCTAATTGTTTCAAATTAAACGTCTTATTAGAGCGGACTTTTATTTGTTTGTTTGTGCTATCCAGAATACATTCACTCCTCTCCAGGTAACAGACCCATAATTTTTCTCTTGGAAAATATTACTCCCCACTAGCCCATGTGTATGGGGCTCAGAACTCAGTGGTGTGATCCAGGACTAAGCCAAGGAGAATTGCATGCTGGGATTTGCAGGAAAAGAAAACCCGATGTGGGAGAAGACAGGTAAAAATTAGTTTAAAAAAGGCTTGCTGTGGAAAAAGGCAATAGGATGAGGGCTATTAAGCACTGTTTTCTTAATAAGGAAATCTAGAACAATTTAGCTCTTTAAACTATATGAATGTATAATTTGATTTCAAAGTAAACATTTAAAAAATTGTAAAACAAAACTCAAAATCTTAAAAAAATAACCAGACTTACTGGACCAGCAGAGTCCTGAGGAACTCCTGAGTCTATCACCCTGAGATACCCTTTAAACTTTGAACTGAAATGACTACAGGAAGTCACCTTTCAACTAAGTAACAGATTGGCTCATAAAATAAACAATATCACCCTTGAGTACTGTGCTCCTTTTATAAAAAAATTTTAAACATTAAAAAAGCACAATCATCTATTTGAGACCAGATGGTCAACATTCACCCTAAAGCAAAGATGAGAAGATCACAGGGGAGCAGGGAAACAAGAATAATGGAAATGGAACAACCAGAATGGAAACAATGAGAATGTTGATGCAATGTGGAAAGCGCAACCAATGTCACGGAACAATATGTGTAGAAATTGTTAAATGAGAACCTAATTGCTTTGTAAACTTTCACCAAAAACTCAATAAAATATTTTTTAAAGTAAACATTAAACAATTAAGCAGCCAAAAAAAAAAAAAATGTTTAACTTGGTAGTGAGGGAGCAATAGTATTTGGGCCATGAAGCTTTAGGCAGAATAAGAAAATCTGTAGCAATTCCTTCCCCGCTCATTCATCTCCATGAAACCATATTCCAGTGTAGGATAGGGGAAGAATGTGACACTTATATAAGAAAAACAACACAATCTGCACAGAACATTTTAGAATGTTCAAATGATTTTGCAGAGTGATCATCTGGGTTGGAGAAAGGAGAACTCAGCCGTGGTCCTGAATTCAGTATCTGCTTAGTCGGAATTGACTAGCTGGCATACAACAACAACAACATAGTGACCATGAGTTTCTCTTCACCTGTAGGAATGAATCTACATGTTGCTTTAGGAGAATATAAAATAGGTCATTCACCTCAGATTTCTCCTTGATATAGGAAGTTTATCTGAGATTTGGATTGACTACAGACAATTGAGCAAAAGAAGCTGGAAGTTCAACAAAAAATTCCTGGTAATACAGAACTTTTCTGAGAGTCTTAAAATATTTATTGTCGTTTGCTCCTTCAATATAAACATAGAAAATGAGGGTCTCAGAAGCCATCTCGTTTTAGAATATGATGTTACAGGGGATTCCTTACAGGCTCAGCCACTCTCAAACTGACGGTCCAGCGGTACGGATGTCAGCCTCAGAATCCCGGGACTCTCTTGCTACCCGCACCTGTAGTGAGGAGTCTTTTCCCATATTATCTCTCCTTGGGGACTGCACAGGACAGCCTGAAACAAAAAGAAAATTGCTTGCTTATACCCGCAACCCAGAAGAATGGTAACACCCATTTTAGACAGCAGAAGCAATGCAAATATAAGAAGTTCTGTACATTATAAAACACCTTAGAAAAATCCTGTCAGGAGAGGACAATATGACCCATGACCCAGTCTGGGAAATGTCCCAAGAGATCATCGACTACATATCAAGATGAATTCACAAGGAATGGAAGGGAGGAAAACACAGCTCCAGAGCATTCATTCCTCAATGTCAGACCAACTCTTTCTTTGTGATTTTGTCCTAATTCCCAAAATATCTATGTAGGTAATCCCAAACTGTATAGATTGTTCTTAAATGGAGATTGTCACCTGGGCTCTAAAAGTCAGTTTTCACCAAAGAGCCCACAGCTTTCATTTACACAGGAGAGAACACAAGAGTTTTCTCATCTAATGCTCAGGATCATTAGCCATTAGAGAAATGCAGATCAAAACTACAATGAGATATCATCTCACCCCAACAAAGCTAGCATTAATCCAAAAAACACAAAATAATAAATGCTGGAGAGGTTGTGGAGAGACTGGAGCACTTACACACTGTTGGTGGGAATGTAAAATGGTA
>NW_004444118.1:2636009-2668819 GCF_000243295.1 Trichechus manatus latirostris | reverse complement strand
CCAGAACTAAAACAATTTCCGAGGCCAACTCTTCAGACAGGGATTGGACTGGACTGTGGGACATAAAGTGATACTCGTGAGGAGTGCACCTCTTAGCTCAAGTAGATACAAGAGACTAACTGGGCAGCTTCTGTCTGGCAGTGAGATGGGAAGGCAGAGAGGGTTAGGAGCAGGTTGAATGGACGTGGAGAATCGGGTGGAAAGTAGGAGTGTGCTATCACAGTATGAGGAGAGCAATTAGAGTCACATAACAATGTATGTATAAATTTTTGTATGGGAAAAAATAAAAAAAAAAAGGAAGAGTTTTCTCTTCTGCTAACTAAAAAGATTGTAGCTGATATTGTCTACATTAGCTCTAATGTTCTATGAGTTTATGAAGACATCTCGGATAATGCTTTCCCCACACCTGATATCTAACCCCAAAAAACTACATACCTGTTAAGAAATCAGCCTAGTATAGTAGGTCCAACTGTTATTATAAAGTAGAAAAATTTCACAAAAGTGTCCATATTTTACCATTTCACCTGATCTCTCACACTTCGGCTCACACGCAGAATGAGCACAAAATTATTTGACAGCCCTAAGAAGTAACATTCAAATTTGGGAAATATGGTCACGGTAGCACAAAATGTGTGCATCCTGAGAAGGAGGATAGGGGAGAGGCATAACCCACAAACCCAGGGTTTACCCAGTCTCTGTGAGAATACAGAGAAATGACAGAAATGCCTTGAAAAGGGCAAAGCTGACCTATAAGAAAGATGAGAAGCCACCAAGATTCTGAACTCCCATAAAGGATAGCTGTGCTCACCTCACATTTCCTTGGTCATTTATAAGAGTCTCTGGATAAGAAACCTGTTTCTCTTTCTCCCTCCATGGTGTAGGTACCCCTCCCACTCATTGTTGGAATAGGAAAAGTTTCAGACAAAGCCATCCACTCAATGCCTTTGTAACCATCACTCAAATTTCTTCTGATTTGTGGATGCAGAACTGAGCAGTGTTTCGTTCTGTTGTACATGAGTTCACTATGAGTGGGAACTGACTCAATGGCACCTAACAACAACAACAACAAGGGCCAGCAAAGGAGCCCTGGTAATAAACTGTTAAGCATTCACCTCCTATCCAAGAGGTTGGCAGTTCGAACTTACCCACTGCTAGGCAGGATAAAGACCTGGCAATCTGCTTCCATAAAGATTACAACCTAGAAAACCCTATGAGGCAGTTGTACTGTGTCACATGGGGTCACTATGAGTTGAAAACAACCTGATGACACCTAACAACAACAACAAGGACAAAAAACTGTATCAAGAACAGTAGCATGCATTGGGGAAGTATAGACATTTGCACAAATGACTGGGAATTACAGTGGCTTCATGATAAATTTTGGGCAATTAACTTTTCCAACTACAATATTACCATTTATATAATGGCAGTATTGGGCTACACATTCTGGTTGTCTACAATGACAACCACCATATACTTTGTTGTGTTGGGGATGTGACAAATCCAAGTACATAATACCATTTTTCCCTTGAATTATTTCTTTTAAGTTCCCAAATCCAAATATTTATTTATCCAGAAATTTATTTTCAACCTGTTTTGTCTATTTCAAAGAAACACAATAACATTTTACAGACTAAGCATTTTGATTTTGTGTGAGGTAAATCTGTACGACATTTAAAATTCATAGCGAGGGAGTGATGTGGTAGACACAGAGAATCCTAGAATCTAGTGTTCCCTCTCTGTGATGTCACCAAGGAGTCATAGAACAGCACAAAGGAGGGCAGAGCTGACCTTAACTGGAGAGACAAGTCTCCTCTCATACACCCATCTGTAGGAATTATGATCAACATGTAGTCAGAAAGATACCCAGAAAAAAAATGTACTTTCAATCTCCCCATGATATTTGCCCTGATGCCTCATCTCTAGTCCTGCCCTTACCCCTATCACAAAATCAAATGTGAAACCACTACCTGGAAAAGATTCAGAGCCACCTTTCTTTTCACTGTCTAGCATGAAAATGCTAATGGCCACTGAATCACTTGAGAGGGAACTTTGACAGGAAGAGAAACATCACAGCTATAGAAAACAAAAGAGAAACTTTTCTCATGCACAGGAGTTGATGAGGATTCAGACCCAGACTGTACTTGAAAAATGTTCTTGCTAGAGAGAAAGGTGTGCGCTCTTAGGCTAAGCTTAGAGAAAGGAGGAGTCATGTACAGAACATGAGGGGATGTCTCACTGAGACCAGATTTGGACATGGGGTCTCCAGCTACTCAGCACATAGACCATGGAACTGACTAGAACTGCCAGCTTATGACCAGGAAATTCCCAGAGGCAAAAGGCAAAATGTACTCACCTGGCCTTTCGAGTTGGTCTGTCTTTATCTCATTGTTATCTTTGTCCTTACACACAGTATTACGCAGAGAATACCTGCAACTGAGCAAGACTAAAACAAAGTGTCCTGAGTCAGAGACCAACATCTAGAGACTCCCTCATGTACCCCAAGATTCTTCAGGACTCCCATATCCTTATACCTAGGCATTATCCTCAGCACGTTCAGGGCCCAACTATTTCCTCATCTCCACAGGTAGACCAGGAGAGGATTTCCTAGCCCAGTCCTGATCTGTGTCCCCTAGGGAATTTAATCATATAGAAGACAATGATTTCTAAGAACTCTTAGCTCAGAGTCATTGAAGCTTTGTTTAATGGTCCCCAAGTTGTAATAAAAAACCCTCTCTTTCCCTCATACACACATACTCTCATTACAGTTCCCCAGTGCCCTAAGGCCATCACAGTACTCACGTTTCTTTATATGTTGGTCAATCTCAAGTAAAAAGGGAGAGAACATGACAAAGAGAAAAAATATAAAGAGCATAGCAAATACAGCATAGAGCCAAGGAACACCATTTGGGAATAAACTAGCCCCTGGCTCAACCTCAGCCATTAGGATCTGGGAAAGGACATGGAATTCTCTGCCCCAGCTCTGTCACCTCCTAGGTGATCAGGGTGATGAAGTCACAGCTTCACACACAATGGGCCTAATGAAGTTCCGGCTGGGGATTGGCTAAGCCTCATACCATATAAGCTTTATGTGGATGAAGAATCTGGGTATCTTTACTTCTACCACGGCTCCATTCACCCTACAATACTAAATTACCAGGCCAGACAAGCAACAGAGTAGATTACTACACAAATGTTTAGAAAGAGCATCTCACTGCATGAGAACCAAGTCTATGTACAAAGGGCAGGGCTTGGTTCCCCATACTTCTCAACCCTAGAGCCAGTCTTATTTAGCAAAATAATATCTAAGTTGGAAGAACAAGAACAGATTTTCCTGAGGGAAGATTTAAGATCCTTCACTAGAAGCCCTCAATTCCCTGTCTTGCCATTCTTATTCATGTCAGGAATGTGTATCCATGAACCATGAGACTATTGCCCCAGTCACATGTGTCAATGGGGAGAGAGTACCTTATTTTCCAAGACGGCATTATTGTTGTCCTCTAAACTAAACAAAATATTAGGCAGTTTTGTTGCTCTGAATATCATTACAACATGCTCCCTCGATCCTTGCCAATGGCTCTGGAATTGAGGTGCGGAAAGAGCCAAGGGATCAGACCATGGCATTAGCTGATACCAAAACACAGAGCAGCCTTGCTCACAAAGGGAACTTTGTTTGAATTTTCTGTGTTCCTGACCTACTACACAAACCTGTGTTAACAAAACCTCATTTTTCAAAGAATTTAGATCAATCCATTTTCCCCCATTCGAAGAGCCCCTTATAACAGAAATCTCTCATGCTTCAAGTCACTTTCCCCAGAGATTTCCAGCCTACCACTTCGAGGATGACTCTGATCCAGTACCAGTCCCCAATGCACACCACAATCCCAATTCCTGGTCTAAATCAACTTTCTCTAAGACGACCAGCAAAGACCATTGACCAGATGCTAATGTGCTTCCACAGACTTTGCCAGCTCCCAGGATTTATCATACACCAGCTCTAGGAGCCTTCATGCCCAATCTCTATCTGCCAAGGCCCACAAGTTCCCTGGTTCTCACCTAAAGAGACAATGAGAAACCAGTACCACCTCAACACTGCCTAAGAATCTAAAATGTGCTGGATTCAGCAAGAAATATGAGGCCCAACCACTGCCCTCTGTGAATTTCTAATCCAACTGAGAAAATGAAATCCCAGGCAAAAAAGACAAAGGTCATCATGGGCTGGGATAACTGTGGAAATCTTTATGGAAAAATAGAAAGGAAGAGTGGCAATTAAATAAATGAAACTAAAAGGAAATGGTCAGAGTGTCTTCCTGATTTTAGGTCATGGAAACCTGAGGTCAAGGAGCCTCTTTGTCTTTATTGCTTTATCTGTAGGAGATTCTCAGAAACTTAAAATTTCTCAGCCTAAGTTTTTAAACTTTGTATTGAGATAAGAATTCATGTTTAAATGCTGAACCATAAAACAATTATTGATACTATTCTGCGCTTATCATTACTAAGACAATCATTAGAATAACATCTGCTGGTTTTGTTTTGTTTTTGTTTTGAATACCTTCCACAGAAAGGTCATGATTGCTGATGGTGAATGTTTCAGGCCTAGAAATTCTCAATGACTCTAGCACACCCCTCTACTCCAGAAAAGCCCTTTCTTCCTTATGCAGAACTCTATTCAATATTTTAATTTTTTTTGTATAAAGTGTTCATGTTTTCTTGTATGTAAAACATCGCTTAATAATCATAAGCAAGGAGGATATTTTAAAAACTATATAAATATTTACCTTATCCATTTAAAAACATAAGTGTTTGAAACTTAGAAGTTTAACTTAATGACCCAAAATATCAATATAAATAATTAAAGGAAAAGATATGGGAACAAAGAGATTAAAGCGGAATAGGAAAGCAGTATGGAATTAAAAGATGGTTTCATTAGAATCTTTTCTTAAATTGTATTCTCTTTAGAATTTTCTTTATCAAGGAAATGACAATTAAGGGTGTCTGACCATTTTATTCCATCACATCATCAGCATACAATGACTCCTTTAAAGATTTGGGAAATTCACCAAGATGGGTTGTTTAATTATACAAACATTAAGGAATAAACCAGACATTGTCCATGTAGAAGATTCTTAGGCTTCCTTGAATCTGGATTTAGGTCCCAGACATGGGTTACAATGTATATTTTTAAACAAATGCATCCAGGATATCATTAACCAGAGATTGTCTCTTTTTCTTCAGCTTTTTTATTTTGAAATAATTATAGATTCCTAGGAAGTTGCAAAGATAGTATATCTTGGTTGTTTCTAATTTCTGGCTGTTACAAATAAAGCTGCTATGAAGAATCATATATTTTTTTGTGTGTGAATATAATTTTCATTTCTCTGGGATACATGTTCAGGAATAGCTGGGTCACATGATAAATGTATGTTTAATTTTCTAGGATCATAAAAAAGCCTCAATAATTTCAAATAACTGAAATCATTCAGATACATTATCTAACCAAACCAAAAACCTCATAGCGAGCTTATATGACACAGTAGAACTGCCTCATAGGGTTTCCAAGGAGCAGCTGGTGCATTCGAACTGCCCACCTTTGGAATAGCAGCTGAGCTCTTAACCAATGCGCCACCAGGGTTCCATTATCTGACTAAAGTGGAGAAATCACAATGAAAATTATAAAGTGCTTTGAACTGCACAATAATGAAAATGTAACACATAAAATTTGTGAGATAGCTAAATAATGTAGTGATTCAAGGGATATATATAGCCTTAAATGCATTAAGGCTTAGATTACAGCAAAATGAAAGAAAAAGATATAGATTCAAGTTTAGAAAACAAAACTTCAATGGAGTGGATCATTAATGCCAAAGACTAATTCTTTGAAAAGATTAATGAAATAGAAAAATCTGTAGCAAGACTGATAAAGAAAATAAGAAAGAAAGCACAAATTGCTAATATCAGGAACGAAAAAGGGTACATCACAACAAAGTCTACTGATATTTAAATGATAATAAGATGTTATAAACATTACACCAATATAGACGAAACGGACAATTTCTCAAAAAAACACGTTACCGAAACTGGCATAGTAGGAATTAGAAAATCTGAATAGACTTACATGTATTTTAAAAATAGAATCTATTATTGAAAACATTCCCACAAAGTAAACTTCAGGCCCACATGGCTTCACTAGGAGAATTCTCTCAAATATTTAAATCAGAAATAACACTACTTTTAAACAAATACTAGCGTGGTTCACATTTTATGAGTCCTGCATAACCTTGATACCAAAACCTGGAAAAAAACTTAATAGGAAAGTAATACTGCTAATAGCTGTCATGAGCATAATTGCAAAATCCTAAATACAATATTAGCAAAATGAATCCAATGGTATATATGAAGGATAATGTATCATGACAAAGTAAATTTTATTCCAGGAATGTAAGAGTGATTTAGCATTTGAAAATTCAACCAATATAATTTATCACATTAAAACAAAAATCATTTGATAAAAATTCAACACCCGTTAATAATAAAAATCCTTAGTGAGATATAGAAGAAAACCTTCTCAACCTGATATCTACACGAAATCTACAGCAAGCACCACACATGTTTTTTAAATTATTAAAAGCTTTATCCCTTCGATCACAGATGAGACAGGTACTGCCACTATCACCACAGCTCTTCATATATAATAAGTTGTTGTTGTTGTTGTTAGTTGCCATCGGGTTAATTCAAATTCATAGCTCCCACGTGTGCAGAGTAGAACTGCTCCATAGGGTCGTCAAGGTCTTGACGTTTTGGAAGCAGTTCACCAGGTCTTCTTCTGAGGTGCCTCTAGGTGGGTTTGAACCACCAACATTTAGGCTAGTAGTTGAGCAGTTAACTGTTTGGGCAACGTAAGAACTCTTATAATCTATTATATTGTTGTTAGGTGCCCTCAAGTTGGTTCCAACTCATAGAGACCCTAAGTACAACAGAACGAAACACTGCCCAGTCCTGTGTCATCCTCACAATTGTTGCTGTTTGAGCCCATTGTTGCAGCCACTATTTCAATCTGACTCACCAAGGGTCTTCCTCTTTTTCCCTGACCCTCTACTTTACCAAGCATGAGGTCCTTCTCCAAGGACTGGATCCTCCTGATAACATGTCCAAAGTATGTCAGATGGAGTCTCACCATCCTCACTTCCAAGGAGCATTTGTTCATTCTTCTGGCATTCCATGGTATATTCAGTATTCTTCACCAACACCATAATTCAAAGGCATCAACACTCCTTTTGTCTTCCTTATTCATTGTTCAGCTTTTGCATGCATATGAGGTGATTGAAAATATCATGGCTTGGGTCAGGCACATCTTAGTGCTTAAAGTGACATGTTTGCTTTTTAACACTTTAAAGAGGTCTTTTATGGGAGATTTGCCCAATACAATGCCTGTTTTGATTTCCTGACTGCTGCTTCCATGGGTGTTGATTGTGGATCCAAGTAAAATGAAATCCTTGACAACTTCAATCTTTTCTCTGCTTATCATGATGTTGCTTATTGGCCCAGTTGTGAGGATTTTTGTTTTCTTTGTGTTGAGGTGTAATCGATACTGAAGGCTGTAGTCTTTGATCTTCATCAGTAAGTGCTTCAAGTCCTCTTCACTTTCAGCAAGCAAGATTGTGTCATCTGCATATCACAGGTTATTAATGAGTCTTCCTCCAATCCTGATGCTGAGTTCTTCTTCGTATAGTCCAGTTTCTCTGATTATTTGCTCAGCATACAGATTGAATAAGTTTGGTGAAAGAATACAGTCCTGACTCACACCTTTGCTGATTTTAAACCATATAGTATCCCTTTGTTCTGTTTGAAAGTCTGCCTCTTGCTCTATGTACAGGTTCCCCATGAGCACAGTTCAGTGTTCTGGAATTCCCATTCTTCCCAATGTTATCCAAAATCTGTTAAGATCCACACAGTCAAATGTGTTTGCGTAGTCAATAAAACACAGATAAACGTCTTTCTGGTATTTTCTGCTTTCAGCCAAGACCCATCTGATATTAGTAATGATATCCCTCATTCCACGTCCTCTTCTGAATGTGGCTTAAATTTCTGGCAGTTCCCTGTCTATGTATTGTTGCAACCATGTTTTAATTATCTTCAGTAACATTTTACTTGTGTGATATGAACGATAATTGTTTGATAAATTCCCCGTCCTATAGAATCACCTGTCTTTGGAATGAGCACAAATATGGATCTCTTCCAGTCAGTTGGCCAGGTAGCTGTCTTCCAAATGCCTGGGCATAGACAAGTGAGCACCTCCAGTGCTGCATCCATTTGTTGAAACATCTCAACTGGCATTGTGTCAGTTCCTGGAGCCTTGTTTTTCGCCAATGCTTTCAGTTCAGCGGATTTCTTCCTTCATTACCATAAGTTCTTGATCATATGCTACCTCCTGAAATGGTTAAACATCTACTATTTCTTTTTGGTACAGTGCTCTGTGTATTCCTTCCATCTGCTTTTGATGCTTCCTGGGTCATTCAATATTTTGCCCATAGAATCCTTCAAAATTACAACTCGAGCCTTGAATTTTTTCTTCAGTTCTTTCAGCTTAAGAAATGCCAAGTCTGTTCTTCCTTTTTGGTTTTCTAATTCCAGATCTTTGCACATCTCATTATACTACTTTGCTTTGTCTTCTCGAGCTTCCTTTTGAAATCTTCTGTTCAGCTCTTTTACTTCATCATTTCTCCCATTCACTTTAGCTGTTCTACATTCAAGAGCAACTTTCAGAGTCTCTTCTGACATTCACTTTAGTCTTTTCTTTCTTTCCTGTCTTTTTAATGACTTTTTGCTTTCTTCATGGATGATGTCCTTGATGTTCACAACTCCTCTGGTCTTCGGTCATTAGGGTTTAATGCATTAAATCTATTCTGAGATGGTCTCTAAATTCAGGTGGGATACACTCAAGGTCCTATTTTGATTCTTGTGGACTTGTTTAGATCTTCTTCAGCTTCAGCTTAAACTTGCATATGAACAATTGATGGTCTGTTCTGCAGTTGGTCCCTGCCTTGTTCCTGCTGATAATACTGAGCTTTTCCATCATCTCTTTCCAAAGATGCAGTCAATTTGATTCCTGTGCTTTCCATTCGGTGAAGTCTGCATGCATAGTCACCATTTATGTTGTTGAAAAAAAGTATTTGCAAAGAATAAGTCACTGGTCTTGCAAAGTTCTGTCACGCAATCTCCAGCATTGTTTCTATCACCTAGGCCATATTTTCCATTTACCGGTCCTTCTTTGTTTCCAACTTTCACATTCCAATCACCAGTAATTATCAATGTGTCTTGATGGCATGTTTGATCAATTTCAGACTGCAGAAGTTGGTAAAAATCTTCAATTTTGTCATCTTTGGCATTAGTGGTTGGAGAATAAATTTGAATAATAGTCATATTAACTGGTCTTCTTTGTAGGTGTATGGATATTATCTTATCACTGACAGCATTGTACTTCAGGATAGATATTGAAATGTTCTTTTTGATGATGAATGCTATGCTACTCTTCTTCAATTTGTCATTCCCAGCATAGTAGACCATATGATTGTCTGATTCAAAATCCCCAGTACCAGTCCATTTCAACTCACTAATGCCTAGGATATTGATCATTATGTGTTCCATTTCATTTTTGATGACTTCTAATTTTCCTAGATTCGTACTTTGTACATTCCACGTTCCAATTATTAATAAATGTTTGCAACTGTTTCTTCTCATTTTGAGTCGTGCCACATCAGCAAATGAAGTTCGCTAAAGCTTGATTCCATCCATGTCATTGAGATTGACGCTGAGGAGGCAGCTCTTCTCCAGTTGTATTTTGAGACCCTTTCAACCTGAAGGGCTCATCTTCCAGCAGTATATCAGATAATGTTCCACTGCTATTCATAAGATTTTCGTTGACCAATTTTTTCAGAAGTAGACTGCCAGGTCCTTTTTCCTAGTCTGTCTTAGTCTGGAAACTCCACTGAATCCTGTCCACCATAGGTGACCTGCTGGCTTCCAGAATCACAGCAACATACAAGCCACCACAGTAAGACAGACATGTTGTGGTACTCTATTATAGTGAAAACCAAACCCGTTGCCATCAAGCCAATTCTGACTCAGTGACCCTATAGGACAGAGTAGAACTGCCCCATAGAGTTTCCAAGAAGCAGTTGTTGGATTTGAACTGCTGACCTTTTGATTAGCAGCCAAGCTCTTAACCATGAGCCACAGGGCTCCAATTTAATATACGTAGATCAAATTATGCATTTTAGATTATACATCACATATAATGTATATTATGATTTTTTTGTTTTTTCTATCAATCTGCAATATTTGATTTGTCAGTTTCTTTGTGTGTGTGAGTTTTTTGTTGTTGTTGTTTTGAAGTTATAAGATGTATATGAATTTAGAAGTGTCATATCTCCCTGATGGTTTGACCCTTTATCATTATGTCATTTTTTTTTTAATTTAGTGGTGATTTTTAAATATTTACTGCCTTAAAGTCTACTTTGTCTGATTACCTACTCTACCCTTACTTTGCTTAGTGTATATATGGTATATCATTTTCAATCCTTTTGCTTCTCATATTTCAGCCATGTCTCTTGTAAGCAGTATATAGATGGATTTTATTTTTCATGCATTATGAAAGACTTAGTATTTAAATTAGAATGTTCAATCTGTCTAAACTTAATGTAATTACTTATTATATACGTGTTTATGTCTACCATCCCTCTCTTTTTTGTGTGTTATTTTTGTTTTTTGTTTGTTTTTTTGACTACCAATTACATGCATTCCTTATTTCTTTATCTTGCCATGTTTTGGATTAATCAAAAGTTTTAATATTCCTCTTTTTTGCCCACTTTCAATTTGTTAATTATACCTTCTTTCACTATACTTTTGTCACTACTCTAGGGATTACAACATGCATCCATGACTTCATATAGGTTAGCATTCATTATTACTTTTACCACTTCACTGAAATTGTTAAAGCTGTAATGGACTTTAAAGGCTTTAAGCCCAAACTAGTCTCCAAAGTGGCTTTACCAGAAAGCATCTTTGAAGAGGAGAAAGCAATGGTTTCCTTAGAGGTAAGTTAAGACTAGCATGTTGGTAGCTGTCACATGAAGCTATACAATTATATATAAGCAATACATGGGGGAAATTAATTGGGTTATTGACTATAATGCTCTTTCTGGAAGATAATAGGATTGTTCTCATATTTGGATGTGGATACATAGATAAATACAGAATAGAAATAAATGTATGTGTATATGTGTATCTGTGCTTATACTTTTTTCCAGCTCTGTCCACAGAAGGCTTAGAAGTAATAAAATCACAGCAGCAATAAGAAATCCTAGACTTAGGTATTGGTTTCTATATACCATTCTTGTAAGCATGCCTGATTTCAGGGCAAGGAAGTACAACACTAATGTAGACCATCTTGTTGTGCCATAAAGTAAGGAAATGGAGAGACACTTCTGTAATGGTGGTGTGAGGAGCTCCACAGACCCTCTACCCAGAGAAACAACCATAACTAGTGGAAATTATTTTGAAAGCGTAACCATTTAAAGTCTCTGTAAATTGTCCTAAGGGAAGACGGCAAATAGAGAAAGATTTATTCAAGAAAATCAACTAAATACCTGTAAGAACTGTGTGACTCTAAGACATTTGAGCCACAATCCACTCCCTTTCCCACCCCCACCCCCTAGTTCAATGTAATGGAAACTCTACTCCCAGGAGGCACAGCTAAAACTCACAAGGCTCCCTTTCCTCCAAGCTCCCAATCTAGAGCCACGGAATCTTCCCAGGATGGGTAGGCCACCACCATTTCTCATCCCCTACAGCTACCTCAAAGGATTGAGGTTCAATGCTGGAAGAGGCAATTTAAGAAATTAGAAGCTACAACCACTGGCTAGCACCCTGCTCATAAACCAGGGGTGTCGATACAAAAGAAGTGGGCTCCACCTCCAGATCTGGAGTAGTGGTAAGAGGTTTTGCTCAGAGATTTTGCTGTGTAAGAAAAGAGAGACCCATAGCTCTCTCCAAGGGAACTGACATTCTTTGGAGCAGAGTGTGGGGAAGTTCAAGCCTAAGGACACTCTTGAAAACAATGGAGATTCTGGTGGTAAGCAATTAAGAGGAGGCTGATTGTTCCATGAGAACAACAACCTAACCATAAAATAGCTAAAAGTTTAGCAGAGAGAAACAGAAAAGGAACAAGTCTCAAAAAATCGCTCAAAGACTACACCTGTAAAGAGGCCAGAATTTAACTGGATCAGACTGTGAAGCAATTGTATCATAATGTGGAGTAATATCCCAGGGTATTAGTGAAAATAATAGAGCAATCAGCCAACAATTAGTGGACGCTAACAGCTAAGTGTGATACCATCAGAGGCAGACAGCTTAGCAGAGAGAACAGGGAAAGAGATAGTCAAAAAAAACCCATCTAAAACCACAGTCATTCTAAGGGAGAGGACCTAGGGACACTGTGGGCATAATCAATATTGCAACCTCTGAGGAGCAACATCAGAAGCTGTACGTTGTGGGGGAAATAGACTACTGATATAGTCTGAGCAAGTCACTAAATAAGCAAACAATAATAACAAGCTCCAGACATGCAGAAGAATTCCTCAGAATCCATGACTCACACTATACACAAAAACCAATTCAAAATGGATCAGTGACCTAAATGTGAACACTAAAACCATAAATTCTTAGAAAACCAAATCTGTTGCCATCCGATAAACACTCATAGCGACCCTATAAATTCTTAGAAGAAAACAGAAATATGGCTGTAGGGTCTAGTCTTTATTTTATGGATTATCAGATATTGTAACAAAAGCACAAGCAGTAAAACACAAAATAGATAAACGAGTCCTCATAAAAATTAAATACTTTTGTTCTTCAAATGATTTTGTTAAAAAAATGAAGAGACAGCCTACAGATTGGTAGAAAATCTTTGGGAACAATATATTTGACAAGGGTCTAATAGCCAAAATGAAAGGGGCTGCATGGGAATTTCACGTTTATTGTCAGCTGTGTAGGCCTAGCATCCTGGGTATTGTGGTATTGTTAATGCATAGCTTACATAGTTCGCTTCTGCATGCTCCTATGCTTCTGATTTATTTTCCTTCTCTCTCCCCTCCTGTTTTCCCATAATTTTATAAAAGCTTAAAATTAACCTAAGTTCCTCTTTAGGAGGTAGAACAACAAGTGACAAAATCTGAAGGCGAGACGTCTGAACAAAGGATCTTCAAGAATACCCACAGAAGGTCAACATGTCTGGAACAAAGTCATTGTGCCCACCTCAAAGGGGAACTAACATTCCACAGATTCTTTGGACCCTGACCCTGTTCTGATAAAACCCTCTAATCGGCCTCCAGAGGGGAAGGCAGATTTTGGAAGAGCTCATTCCCCTCTGTCTCCTGTATATCGATATACAATAAAACACTCTTGCTGCTCACCTCACCCATCTCAGTATTGGCTTTTGCGGCAGGGGGCTCAGACTGCATTTTGCAGTAACAAAAACATACGTAAAACTTATACAACTTAACAAACTCAGCCCAAAAATGGCCAAAGGACTTGAACAGACATTTCACCAAAAAGGATATTCAAATGGCCAAGAAGCACGTGAAAAAATATTTGACATAGCTAACCATTTAAAAAAAAAAAAAATTGCCATCTAGTTGATTCCAACTCATAGCAACCCTACAGGACAGAGTAGAACTGCTCCATAGAGTTTCCAAGGAACAGCTGGTGGATTCAAACTGCTGACCTTTCGGTTAGCAGCCTGAGCTCTTAACCAATGCACCACCAGGGCTCCCATTAACCATTAGAGAAATGCAAATCAAAGCCAAAATGAAATATCACTTCACTCCACTAGGATGGCTAAGATAAAATAAAAAGAAAAACAAACAAACAGAAAATAACAAATGTTGGCAAGGATGTGGAGATATTGGAAACTTATCTATTGCTGGTGGAAATACAAAATGGTACACCTGCTATGGAAAACCATTTAGCGGTTCCTCAAAAAGTTAAACATAGAGCTACCATATGACCCAGCAATTCCACCTCTAGGTATATACCCAAGAGACCTAAAAGCAGCATTGTGAATAGGCACATGTACACCAATGTTCATCAAAGCACTATTCACAATAGACAAAATGCAGAAACAACCCAAATGTCCATCTACATATGAATGGATAAACAAAATGTGGTACATGCATACAATGGATTACTACTCAGTCATAAAGAGAAATGAAGTCCTGATCCATGCTACAACATGAATGAACCTCAGAAATCTTATGCTCGGTGAAATAAGTCAATCACAAAAGGACAAATATTATATGATCTCATTTACATGAAATAACAAGAATAGGCAAATGTATAGAGATCAAAGTTTATTAGCGGTTGTCAGAGATGGGAGGGAGGGGGAAAGGGAGAGTCCTTGCTTAGGAAGCAGTGAGTATTTGTTTATGGTGATGGGAAATTTGGCAACAATTATCGGTGATGGTTGCACAACATGATTAATGTAATTGATATCACTAAATTGTACACCTGAAAAATGTTGACTTGGAAAATGTTGTATAATATATATATTTTTACAACAATTTCAAAAATGAAATGATACTCAAAATTAGTAATAATTAAACCACAATAATTTTCTACTACACACTTATTAGAGTGGTTAAAAATCTTTAAAATCTGACAATACGAAGTACTGGTGAGGTTGTAGAGAAACTGGAACTTTCATATATTTCTGGTAAGAATGCAAAACAGTACATATACTTGGAAATGCAGTTTGTCAGTTTTTATAAAATTAAGCATACAATCACCCGTACAACCCACCAGAAAGTGTACTTCTGTGCAAAAACCTGTACACAATGCTTATGAAGGATTTATTCGTTCTCCTTAAAAACTGAACATAATCAAAAAGCCTTTAACTGGTAAGTTGTTAAACAAATTGGGATACATTTATACATCCATCAAAAAGAATGAACTCCTGCTACATGCAACAACATGAATAAAGCTTAAAAACATATGATAAGTGAAAGGAGCCAGCACAAAAGAGTATATATGTCAGGATTCCATTCATATAATATTCTGAAAAAGACAAAATGGCAGGGACAACAATCAGGTAAGTTATTGCAAGAGGGTGGATATGGAGGTGAGTGATGACAAAGGGGCACAATGGAACTTTTGAGGTGACCATTAGACAGTATATTCATTGGCTGAAACTTATAAAAATATGCACCAAAGAAAGGTGGCTTTTACTGTGTGTAAATTATACCTCAGTGAAACTAACAAAGAATTTCAGAGACAGACAACACAAGAAAAAGAAATCATAGGTCCATTTCACTAATTGAGATGCAGAAATCTTATATAAAATATCAGCAAACTGAATCCAAAACTCGTTGCCATGAAGTCAATTCCAACTCATAGCAGAACTGTCCCATGGGGTTTCCAAGGAGCAGCTGGTAGGTTTGAACTGCCAACCTTTTGGTTAGCAGCCAAATGCTAAACCACCGCAGTGTTTTAAGAAAAAGATTGCATCTTGATCAACCTGGATTTACCACTGGTATGCAAGAAAGATTCAATAACAGAAAAATATCAGGGCTAATCATATTAATAGTTTCAAAAAACATGGTTATATTAATGGAAACAGAAATATTATTTCATAAAGTATAATTATGATTAAATTAAAAGTTCTTATCAAACTAGAAATAGAATATTTCCTCAATTCAGTGATTATTTAAAAAGGGTAAACATACTAAATTTCATAGACTCTAAGTTAGCGTTAGTTGTAGGTAGTGCCATTATTTTATATACAACTAAGAAAAAATAATGCTTCCAAATATATTATGACACACCATCAATTTTAAGACGCATCCAAATTTCAGGAATGTTAAAATGTGAGAGAGGGAGAATGCTTATCTTAGTATCAACATAATACAATAAATAGTGAAGGAACTTTAGATGCATGTTCTTTAAGACAAAGAACAAGACAAGAATGTCCATATCAACAATACAGCTTAGTACTAACCAAGACAATAAGATAAAGTACATAAGTAAGTCACTAAATATTGCAATGAATGAAATAATTTTTCTTTTAATTTTTTTCTTGTAAACAATATGATTACTTACCTAGAAAGCCAACAGAACTAATAACAAACTAGTAGAATAAATAAGACAGTTCAGTAAGTTTGTTGAGAACAAAACTGGATTACAAAAAAAAAAAATTCAATAATATTTCTGTCCATTAATAATAGCAATTACAAACATGAAGAGATGAACATAGAGTAATTAAACCTCTAAAGAGAAAAATATTTAAAATTATTTTAATTATACAAAAGAAGATCTGACTAAATGAACTTGGATGAGATGACAATATTATAAAAATGTCAATTCTTCATAAATTATTTCATAAATTCAGTACAATCTGATAAAAACTCATGATAGGTTTGATAAGGAAAGAAAAGCCCTCAGGTGGCCAGGTCAACTTTTAAAAAAATGAGTGAAAAAGGGGAATTACCTCACCAGATATCAAGACATACTTTAAAGCCACAGTATTAAAAACTATATATTATTCTTGCAGTAAGTGACAAATAGACCAAGGTAATAGAATAGAAAACTTAGAGATAGACTCTTACGATAAATGTAACATCACACTTTGACAGAGAAATAAGCGACTCTAAGCATATGCAGACTATATACAGAAGATAAAAGTAGATTCCTTACTAACACAACATAGGTTAGACTCAGATCAATTACAGAGCTAAATCTGAAAGGTAAAATCATAAAGTCAATAGAAGGTAATGAAAGTTTTTGTGACCTAACAACAACCTTGCCTCAACTCAGCTTAATCTGAATGCATTAACATGATGATCCCTCTCCCTCTTCTATCAGTCTTATAGAGGAAATGATGGTGAGAAAACTCTCTGGTGGGAAAAATAATAGTATATAGAGCCTTTTAAAACACACATGTGCACAATGTCTGGCATTTCATAATAAAAGTGTTAGGCATGTGAGGAACCAGGATCATATTAGCAATTACCAAATAGTAAATAAAAACTAGAAACAAACTCACAAGTGATTCAGATACTGAGCAAAGAGTTTAAAAGAACTTTATTTAATATGTTCAATAAAATAGACATAAATATGGAGAAATAGATGGAAGCACTCAGACTTTCAACAGAGAATTGGTATCTATAAAAAATAATCAAATGGACATTTTAGAACTGAAAAATACAGTATTTGAAATGAAGAGCTTGTGATGGTTAAGATTGTATGTCAGCTTGGCTAGGTCATGATTCTCGGTGTTTTAGCAGTTGTATAATGTTGTGATCACTTCCCTGTTGAAATTTGATATGTGATCACCTCCATGATGGAATCTGCTGAGTGGTACTGGTGGGGGCAGGGCCTGTGGCAGCTCACTACCCCCTCAGCTTCATCTCTCTGCCTTCCACCAGTTACCTTCTGCCTGCTCGCCTTGCCAAAGTTTTTGGCTTGCTCCAGACTCAGCAGCTACCTATTGTTATCTCACCTCTGGTTCTTGGGACTTGAGCTAGCAGCTTACCTGTCGATCTTGGAGTTCATCGATCTTCACAGCCTGCGAGCAAGAGTCCTGTTCCCTGACCTGTTCATCTTGGGTTCCCTGCAGCTATGTGAATCAGGAGAAACCTTGCAGTCTTGTATGCTGATCTTGGAATTCATTGACCTTCACAGCCTGTGAGCAGGAGCCCTGCTCTCTGACCTGATGACCTTGGGCTCGCCAGCTTCTGCTGTTGTGTGAATTGGGAAAGGCCTCTATCCTGATCCACAGACTTGGAACATTTTAGCCTCTACAATCACGTGAGCTCTTTCCTTGATATAAATCTCTCTATATATATACTTATACGCTTTACTGATTTTGCTTCTCTAGAGAACCCAGCCTAAGACATCTGGTACTGAGATAGTGGGGTGCTGCTCTAACAGATACTTAAAATGTGGAAGTGGCTTGGAAACTGCTAATGGATAAGGAGCAGCAGTGGCAGAGGACCAGCAGCAGCAGAGAATCGGCATCGGTAGAGAAGTGGCAACAGCAGAGAACTGGCAGCAGCAGGACCAGGAGACCAGTGCCAGACAGCGCTGGAGCCAATCCACAGAGCGAGGGAGCCGAGTGCCTGTGCGCAGGAGGCTTCCTGGCATAGTGGGGTGCTTCCAATCACATACCAGTGGAGCTACAGAGCTTTGGAACACTTGCCCCAGGAGGGCAGATGCGGGCGTGAGGCCCGAGGAGCCGAGAGGCTAAGAAACTAGGAAACAAACTGAAGAGACAAAGGACACGAGTAGCCGAGCTTCCTCAGTCTCAAAAAGTATAGCCATGACCTCAGGGGTTTCAAAGGGTGGAGCCATGGCCTCTGGTGCTTCTAAGGGGGAAGTCACCACTCAGATGGACTGGGAGAATGCTGCACCTAAAGCCGAGGGAGCAGAGCTGCTGTCCCAGTGGGCCTGGAAGACAGACCTGAAGCCCAGGGCCGAGGGGCATCCACTCAGAATCTGGAGAGTGTGGCCAATACCCGGAGTCTGGAGGGCAGGGCCATTGTGTAAATTGTCTCAGAGGACAGAAAAGTATTTTCAAATCCTTGAGGGCTAATGTAATGTGTTCTGCTGACTTGCTTGGTGCCTGTTATCCCTTGTTTCCCTCCAGTTTCTCCCATTTGTAATGGAAATGTCTAGCTTGTGCCTGTTCTGCCATTGTACCTTTGGAAGCAGATAACTTGTATTCTAGATTTCACAGATGAAAAGGAATTTTTGGATTTTGGACTTGGAGTTAAGACTTTTGCTGTGATATGATGGGGTGAATATGTTTTCCATGTTGCAAGGATATGATTTTTGGGGGAGGTCAAAGGATGGAATGTCATGGATTGAATTATGTCCCCCAAAAAATGTGTGTATCAATTTGTCTGGGCCATGATTCCTGCTATTGTGTGATTTTCCTATATGTTGTAAATCCTGCCTCTATGATGTTAATGAGGGAAGATGGGTGGCAGCTGTGTTAGTAAGGCAGGACTCAATCTATAAGATTGGATTGTGTCCTGAAGGAATCTCTTGAGATATAAAAGAGAGAAGTGAGCAGAGAGACAAGGGGACTTCATACCACCAAGAAAGCAGTGCCAGGAGCAGAGCATGTCCTTGGACCCAGTCCCTGCGATGAGAAACTCCTAGTCCAGGGGAACATTGATGAGAAGGCCAACAGAGAGAGGAAGCCTATCCCTGGAGCTGAGGCCCTGAATTTGGACTTTTAGCCTACTTTACTGTGAAGAAATAAATTTCTCTTTGTTAAAGCCATCCACTTGTGGTATTTCTGTTGTAGCAGCACTAGATGACTAAGACAGAGCTCAGTGGATTATTTAATAGCTCAATAGATGCAGCAGAAGGGCAGATTAATAAACTGGAAGATATGTCAATAAAAAATATCCAAAATGAATTACTTAGAAAAAAAAATAATGGAAAAAAAGACATAAAGAGTATAAGAGACATGCCAAAAGAACTAATTTATATGTAATTGGATCGAACAGGAGAGGAGAAAGAGGATATGGAAAGATGCTCAATATCATTAGTCTTCAAAGAAATATAAATTAAAACCAGAATGAGTTATCCCTATACCTTTAATAGAATGGCTGAATGTAAAATGGCCAATAATAGCATGCTGGCAGATGTACAAATCTGTACAACCACTTTGTAAAATGATTTGTCAGTATCTACAAAAATAGATATACTATACCCTATGACCCAGTGGTTCCTCTTCTGAGTATATAGCCAAGAAAAACTTCATCAATTTTGGGGTAGTACTTGGTTGATATGCATATCTTTCTATAAGTGCTTTGGTGGGCATAAAAACCCGTTGCCATCCTTGTCGATTCTAGCTTATTATCGGCCCTATAGAACAGAGTAGAACTGCCCCATTGGGTTTCCAGGGACGGGCTGATGGAACCGAACTGCCAGCCTTTTAGTTAGTAGCCATAGCTCTTAACCACTGTGCCGGCCGGGCTCCTTGGTGGGCATTATCTTGTGAAATATGCTATTGTTTCCCTGTTTTCTCCCTTGCAAGCTCTATTTATAATAGCCAAAAGTGGAAATAGCTCAATGTGCAAAAAACAGTAGAAAAGATAAATTGTGATATAGTCATGCATTGGAATACTAGATACAACTCAAAAAAGAAAAGACTACTGCCACATGTAGCAACATAATTTAATCTGGCAGACATATAAACCAAAAAAAAACCATTGCTGTTGAGTCAATTCTGACTCATAGTGGCCCTATAGGACAGAGTAGAACTGTCCAAGGAGCAGCTGGTGAATTTGAACAGCCGACATTTTGGTTAGCAGCTGAGCTCTTAACCACCGCACCACCAGGGATCCAACATACTTTCTTAAAAGAGACAGGTTTAAAAAAAAAATCCTCACTGTTCAAAAAAACCCCAAAATAGTTAAAACTAATCTATGATGATAAGTAGTAGGCAAGGGGAGGAGCATGAGAGAGCCTTCTGTGGTGAGAAAATATTCTTTACCTTGTATATCCATATATAGATATACCTAGATATGTACCAATTCTTGAGCTGTACATTTAATATTATGAAATTTACTGTATGTAAGTTATAACTCTATAAAAAAAAGTAAAATCAATATTATACTAGACTTAAACATGAGCTGGGAGTTTTTTCCTCTATTTTTTTTCCCTCTGTTTATTTTCTTGTATAAAATTAAAGTTAATTATTCCTTGAAAATTCTATGGAACTTACCAATAAAACCATCTAGGCCAGTCTTTTACTGTGACGATTGATCTCTGAATAGCATTTTGATTCCATTAATACTTATTGTTAAATTCAATTTCACTGCTACTTCTTATGTTAATAGTGGCATTATATGTATTTTATAAACTTGTGGACTTATTTAACTGATGATACATCTCTCCCTCACTTAGGAATAATATTTTTGTTATACATACAATTCTAAGTTCAAAGTTCTTATCTGTTAAATTCTTTTAAGATACTACTTTAGTGTCTTCTTATAATTAAAGTTACTAGCCAGAAGTTTAGAGTGAATCTGGTTCTTATTTCTTGTCAGATGATCTGCTCTTTTTTCTGGAAATTTTACATTGGTATTCTTAAATTCTCTATAATTTGTCCAAGTGTGATTGTTTTTCCATATCTTACTTGAACGGCAATCTACAAGCCCTTTCAAATTGAGACTCTATATATTTTTCTTTAATTCTGTGAACTTTATGTATATTGGTTCTTCACCTCTTTTCTCCTCACCAATTTAGTTACTTTTCTTCTGGGACCTCTATAAAGTGGATGCTGGTGCTTTTCTTCTGTTCTCCCTTAGCATTTCAGTTGTATTTTCTATCTCTTTAACCTTTTTCATGCTTTCTGAGAAAATTACTCTAGGTAATATTCTACCTAACTAATTTGTTCTTTGTCTATTATCTATCCTACCACTTATTTCTTAAGGAGCCCTGGTGGCACAGTAGTTAAGTGCTGGGCCACTACTCAATGTGCCAATCTGCTTCTGTAAAGATTACAGCCTTGAGTCACTATGAGTTGAAGTTGACTGGATGGTCAGTGGGTAATGGGCAATGGGGCATTTATTTCTTAACTGTTTTCTTTCACTTGTTACCTCAGTAGCACTTTTGTACTTGTTTGATGTTAGTCATGGACACAGTAATAAGTAGCTCAGATGGATGCCATAAATTTCTGAGGAACAAGTGGTTAAATAAATAAAATGATAAAGCAAATTGGAGGAAATGCAAGATCAGAACTTTCCTTCAGTCTGTGCTTTCATTTTCTTCCCCTGCAGTCTTCTTGTCAGGTTGCAACCACACACTGACCTCTGCCCCACCCTCTGCCCTCCACTTACCAATTCAACCTAGACTTCATGCTACCCAAGAGGGGCTCTCTCTTGGATGTGGCGAATTCTTTGGATACTTATTTCCTTTTTATCTCTATTATTTCTCCAGAGTTCACTTTAGGAATTGGCAACCTGTTAGCTCAACAATTCACCACTTTGGCAAGCATAGGGAGCCTTTGGCATACAAAACAAATTATCATATTGAATAAGAAATATTTTGAGAATATAGTGTGTCTTAGTTATTTAGTGCTGTTATAACAGAAATACTGCAAGTGGATGGATTTAACAAACAGAAATTTACTTTCTCACAGTTTAGGAGGCTAGAATTCTGAATTCAGAGCACAGGCTCTAGGGGAACAGTTTCTCTCTCTGTTGGCTCTGGAGGAGGGTCCTTGTCTCTTCAGCTTCTACTTTCTGGTTCCTTGGAGAGCTACATGTGACTTGGCATCTTATCTTACCTCATCTCTCCTCTGCTCACTAGTTTAATCTGTTTCATATCTCAAAAGACATTGACTTAAGATACACCCTACACTAATCCTGCCTTATTAGACATAACAAAGACAATCCATTTCCAAATGGGATTATAACCACAGACAAAAAAACCCATTGCCATGGAGTTGATTCTGACTCACAGTGACTCTATAGGACAGAATAGAACTGCCCCTTACGGTTTCCGAGGAGTGGCTGGTGGATTTAAACTGCCTACCTCTTCATTAGCAGCCAAACTCTTAACCACTGTGCCACCAGGGCTCCAACCACAGACATAGAGGTTAAGATTTACAACACATATTTTTGGGGTACATAATTCAGTCCATAGCATAGTACAAGTATTGCTGCCATTTTTGAGCTAAAATATACAAAATGTTATCAAATTCAAATTTCTAAAATTAAATGTCCCCTTATCTCTATGCTTGATCAATGGTGAGGCTGCTAGTTTAGGAAATTCTGTAGCTACTGTAGATCTTTCAGTGCAATCTAAAATATACAAAGCATACCACAGTTTTCTGCCAACTAGAGATCACCAAGGCCTCTTGCATTACTCTTAATCAGATATTACTAAAGGTGCTGGATGTTTTTCTGTTTATCATTAGGCCCATTTGCAATTATAACCATAGTGGTATGTGACAGGAAGGAAAATTTTGCAATAGCAAAAGAAATAACAGCAGTTGCTTCTGCATTCAGGAAAAGGGGCAGGGAGGTAATAGTAAGAATTAATTATACTCTTCATATGTATTTTATTATAAGATGTCAGCTAGGGCCAATTATTGTAATTGGGTTTACATTCCTTACAGTATGTAGACAAGGTGCTTACGAACCAGACCAGTCTGCCCATGTGCTAAAGCTCTGTCAGATGCCCATACAGAAATTTAGGCAGGACCAAAGAAAAATGCTGGCCTGAACTCCAAAAGGGCAGAATGTGCAAATCTTGTTTAGTGGGGTCAGCTTGTGCGCAAAGATACCTCAAGTATGAGAACTGGGGGACCAAAGGCTGGCCAGGCAGTGATGCTAAGAGGGTAAACCCTTGCTCTAGTTTCCTGCTCATAAATGAAGCATGCAATCTGAAATGGACAAAATTCTTCTACTCTTGCCTCATTATTGGAGAAAGGATGTTTTATTGGCCTACTCTTTCATTACTTCTTTATGCCTGAGGCAGAAGAGTAAATTTCAAAAGGACTTATGGGGGGCATTTAAAACTTGTAAAAGAAAGAAAATTAGGAAGGTTTCACAGGATGGAGAGGAGAATGCACTAAGTCACAGTGACAGGGTGAAAAGGGAAAGAGACAAAAATAGAAATTCCATCAGACAGAGGGGCTTGAGAAGGAGAGCAGAGCGATATTAAAATTAGAATGATTTGTCAGTTATTTTATATGTTGAACCAGGATATGATCCTCCCTGACCCTTTTTTTTTTTTTTTTTAACATTGTTGTAGGGGGAAAACATCACAAAGTTCAGTAAAGCAAAAAGAAAGTTTTATTCGGCATATATTCAAAGGGGCAAAAGTGGAAAAAGGACAAGCATGCTGCTAGAGCCATATCTATCCAAGTCCAAAGAATATTACAGAATAGGCAAGAATGGGAAAATGGACAAGCATGTTGCCACAGCCCTGTCTGCCCAAGCCCAAAGATCAGTTACAGAGCCATCAGTATATATTAACATTACAAATGGGCAAAACCATTGAAAGCTTAGCCTTTTCAGATGGGCTAGAAACTGTGATCCTTCATTTTGAATCGTCTTTCTTAACAATCATTGGTACAGGTTTCAATAACAACTGTCAGGACGGTCTTCATTGGTCCAACAAATTTCTATTCACTAAATGCTAATAGAAAAAGATGAAAGTCTTTCGTGTTGTGTTTGATTGGCTTTATGTGAAAGTTTTCCCTAAAAGATATTTTCCAAGATTATCTTAGCTATTGTCTTTATACTTCAGGGCTCAGTTGATGTGTCCTTGTGAGTCCTTGTGAGCCCAGCTCCAGCTGTGTCACATTCTCTATGCTCAAGGAGAGGGAATAATAACTCCAATACTATTTCCTAAATCAGCATTTTATTGGGCTTTATAAGTGCAGTGCAATGGATTGCTTTTGTGTGGTCTTTCTCGCAATGGTCTTGTAACTCCTACCCGGTGATTGGCAGGACTGTGCAGACAGGATAATAGTAGCCCATCAAAGGCATTTGTCAGTTTTGCCATCCCACTGGGCTTGAAATGAGCAACCCCAGAGGTGGGAAAGAGAGGACCCTACCACCACCAAGGAAGAACAGGCAGGAGTGGAGAGCTTGTCCTTTGGATCCAGGATCCCTGTGCTGACAAGCTCCTGGACCCGGGAGACAGAGAGCGAGATCTAACCCTGAAGAAGGCGAGAAGTGGTGGCACAGAAGGCAGAGAAGCAGTGGCAAGAGAGAACTCGCAGTGGGCTTCCCAGCCCACAGAGAGAGGAAGTTGAGTGCCTTTGGGCAGAGGCAGAGGGCCAGGGAGAGGCATGCCTATGAGCATGGCTGAGAAGAGGCTGTCCTAATGGAAGAACTGTATCCTGAGCATTCCTGAGCCTGTTACTTCCCTAATAAACCCCATAATCATGGGTATTGTCTGCGAGTTCTGTGTGGCCATTGCAATGAATTATCAAACCCAGCAGAAAAGTACAGAGTGCCATGAGAGGGATGGTTGGTGTCAGAACAGGTAAAGATGACAGAGAGAGGAGGTATATCTGACCTCCACCTCATAGGAATCAGCCTTGGGCTGTTGATCTTGATTCTCCTTCCCCCTTGTGAAGTTAGAGGCGGTCAGACACTGCCGCCGCATGCCATTTTTACAAGGTGAAAGTTTACAGGGCGTATTAGTTTCCCACTCAAAAAATTTATACACAAATTGTTTTGTGACATTGTTTGCAATCCCTGCAAGCTCCCTGACCCTTTTAAACATCAAAACTTCAGTAAATGTAGATTAAATCAGTTGTGATAATATTTTGGAGGAAGAAGAAACAGCCAAATGCTCACACATCAGATGAAATGGGGCAGAAAGAAGATAGGAGGCATGGGGGAAAGGCAGAGAATGGAGACTGAGAATTCGACGAAAACAGATTTTCAGCAAGTAGTAGTTAGAAATACAATAGCCCAAATACATTCAAGAATTTTTAGAAATACTGAGGAGAGTATATAGAGCTGATGATTTTTGTGTTGTTGTTGTCATTGTTAGGTGCTGTTAAGTGAATCCTGACTCATAGGGATTCCATGTGACATTGTTGAAATGACCCATAGGGATTCTCAGGCTGTAATCTTAACAGAAGCAGATCACCAGGTCTTTCTACCATGGAGCCACTGGATACCTGAGTTCAAACTGCCAACATTTCAGTTAACAGCTGAGCACTGAACCATTGCACCACCAGGGCTCCTCTGAGCTGATGATTATAACCACTTTACTTGGATATGCAAGAAAAAGACTTGAAGACTTGGATGTGTTCGGCAGTTCGAATCTACCAGGTGCTCCTTGGAAACTCTATGGGGCAGTTCTACTCTGTCATATAGTGTCGCTATGAGTTGGAATTGATTCGATGGCAACAGGTTTAGTTTTTTTGGTATTGACCCAACCACAGCAGGTCAGAAACCAGGACCTCACTTCTTTCCCCCTCCACTGAGGATGGAATTTGCAGGGTGAATGAAAGCACTGTTTGTGCCTGAGGGTTTATCATTTGACTTTCCTTTGCTCTTGGCTGAAAATGTTGGGGTTACTTCCTTTCTTCAAAACAAGCAATTCAGAAATAGTGGAATAGAGAGTCACTTTACCAAAGAGAGTATAAAGGTGTCAGGAACCAGTATCTTTTAGGATATGACTTGAGAAGAATATCTACGGCCATTTTGGCTATAATATGCTAAGGAAACAGAATAGTCTAACCTTTAATGGAATCATCACCAACACTGACCTTAATCCAGCTTCCAGCCCTACCTCATACCACCGAGAGATGTGTAGTTTCTAATCTTATGCCATAGCCAGAGGAAATGACAACAGGAAACCAAAAAGTGTTTTCTCAACTAAAATCTAACCATACTATGGGGTAGCTTGAATTGACTTACATTTTAAAAGATCACTGTACTTGAGAATATAAGATAGTCTTTGTTTTAATTACCATGTAACACACATTAGGTGTTACAACTAGTAACTCAACCATGAAGAGACAAAATTGGACTTGGAAATAAGTTGGATCTGAGAATCTTCACAACCACAGTTACAAAGTTAAGGACATAAACCCATGCTGATTCCAAGTGGCTTCTGTGCGTTCCTCTTCCAAATAAGCCTCTGAAAAGTTTTTAGATTACTAATATTTTACGTTTTTACTGAGAACGTTCTGCCACACTTACATCTGCCTCCATGAATTCACATTCCAGAGTCTTTAGGGGGGAAGGGTCAAAGTTATGTAAGAAGTGATGATGTAATAAGGATAGAACATTTCTGATATACTCAGGTGTCTTTACTGTGACATCATTTTGGGGGTGGTGGGAGAGAAACCTCAGTGTCAGACCTGGATTCAGCATTTCCTAAGTCTGAGCACAAGTCACTCACCCAGGATTTCAGCCAGGATCAGAAAATATATATATTTGAGTTAAAGTAGCTAGGGTATGAATACTTTAAAAGCAGTTTGTGTTAAAGTCATAGATGCTCATAAAGAATTTTCAATAATACAGAACTGATCTGAGAAGACCAAAATATTTATTAATGGATAACATATAAAAATGGAACACAGATCAGTATTACTCTATCTTAACACAGACGATGATATTCTCTGAACCTGTCATCTAGGTCAAAATGTAACAAGTTTCAGTACAGATGTATTTACTCTTCAAGTGGCATTCCAGTGTCTCCAAGCTCAGCACCCTCATTTTTGAGCTCATTTGTTTCATTAGCAGTTTCTCTCCCAGATCTTTTCTTGGGGGATGTAAAAACCAACCTGAAATAATGAATTAAGGATCTGGTTATATGACCTCAAGACAAGACACAGCCCCCTAGAGGCAGCAGAGTCATCGACAAGGTGAAAACACAGCTTACCTACGCACCCAGATTGGGAACATGTCTGCACAATGTAAAAGACATCAGGAAAATCCTATTAGCATACAAAGTATGGATTTCAGACCATTGTCTGGGAAATATTTTCATGGGGATTATTGGCAGGCCAAAGAACTCTGTGAAGAGCTATTTCTCAGTCTATGGCAAACAGTAAGGGCATGAAATTAGAGAAAGAAGTAAGTTTTTTTCAATAAGATTGGGCTAAATCACAGGAAATCGGTAACAACAAAGTATAACTCCATTACCATTTATCTATTCAATGAGGACACTTAGGGATCAGATCCTGACTTCCCAAATGTCTACCGGGATAATTCCAGCCTTTTCTGTTAGTTCTCATCTAGGTATAGATGCTTCCGCTTCTAGAATTTTTTTCCTTCCAAGGAATCCCACCACCCTCACACAGGTTCTGGTAGTAAATGGTTTGCTGGGCCTTCTAGCTCTGAAACTGTGGATCAGGGCCAGCTTCGTGGGTGTGCAACCTATGCAATTGCACAGGACCCCACCCTTGGAAAGGCCCTGAGCTTTCTTTAATGTTCTGCTGTTGCCATCTTGAAATATTTAATACACTTTGAACTGGGGACCTCACATTTTCACTTTGCACTGGGCCCTGAAATTTATGTAACCAGTCCTGCTGTGGGTCTGAAGGAAATATGGAATAATTCCCTCCTCTCACCCAAAATCTACCCTAATGAAAACACATACTTATCAGAGTATTCTTACTATATAAGGGACTATGGTTGCCATAGAGTATCAAAATATAACCTAATATCAATGTTTTACCACTTAAACTATATTTCTCACTCTGGTTTTCAGACCTTAAATTAACCCAAAAAGTCTCTTAGTGATCATTGTGATTGGTAAATTATGGTCACTACATCAAAAAATGTGTGCATGGCTGTAGCTGCGCAAGTGTGCTTATCACAAAACCCAATCTCTTCCAATCTTCCCTAAAGATATATAAAAATAACAGAAATGACTTGCAAAAGGTAATTCTGGCTTAACTTAAATATGAGCCCACTCAAATTTTGTCTTTGCAGGAAGGATTGGCAATTAAGGGCTGAAACTCATCTTCCTAGGAAATAAGACTGTTGGAGACTAAACTTCCCTCTTCCCTGTCTTTGAGGGACTGCCCACACCCCTGTCCTCTGGCCCAGTGCAAAATGAAAATGCAGAGCCCCTTTTTCGAAACCTAATTAAGAATTTCAAGACAGCAACAAGAGAGCAATAAACGAAGGGTGAGGACCTTCTGAGTGAGGGACCTTATGAGACTGCACATGCCACACACCCATAAAGGTGGCCCTGGGCATGTCCGTCTTGTCCATTTGACATATATAAGGATCAGGAAGAATTCCAGGTACAGCAAGCCCTTCACCTTGGTAATCATAGCCTAGGTCATCGGTCTTCTGTCCTTTAACAGTCTCTGGTGGAAAGCGTGCAGGTGGAGTGGACCTGTCCCTAAGAATCAGGATAGAGTGGTTCTGGAGCTAACAGTGACTTCTTGTGTGACCTCAAGACAGTCACACGCTATCTACTTTCAGTAACTCAATTTGTATACTTCACTGTATAATCCATATGATCCCTTCAAGTTCAGATAACCTGAGTCTATACTTAAAGGCATTTTGGATAATTGGTGGATGTCTCAGCATAAAAATTTGGTAACATTATCCTCAGAAAACATCAAAATCTTTACCAACTCTCAGTATTTTTAAGTAAGATATTTCTCCCACTCTAAAGATTTATGACAATTGTTTGTCAAACCAGATGTCTTGGTTTGGGAAACAAGGTCATGTTATCTACGTACTAAACGCATATCTGAAACTATCAGCAGTTATGGACAGAGAGAACCCAGTCTGTTTCTTCCCTTTCTGAGGTCACAAAGTGGTCACAGAAATGTCAGAAAGAAAGAGTTTAAGCAATGTGGAGAAACAGTCATTCATTTCCTCAGAGGATATTCCCCAGGGAACCAGATCCTCCTGTCAGAAGACTGAGGTAGCAATCTTCCAAGACTCTGTTCCCTTCAGTGTCTCTTCCACACAAGGCTTTCCCACCCTCATCTCCATTCCCCAACGGCAGATTTACCTGCATTGCCTGGGACATCTCCAAAACCAACTTTGTCTTCACTGATCAGTGCACGTTGGCACCTGGACCCCAAATTCATCTGACATGTAAGAAACATTCCAAGCACAGACATGAAAAGAGAAATTCACACATGTGAAAAACAGATAAAGATTCAGAACAGAACTTCAGGCTTGAAATACTTTCTTTCCAGAAGGTTCTGTGTTCACTAGGGATCAGAAAGATGTGTTGGTATCTCCAGAGCATGAAGAAAGCTATCATTCTGAGGTGGGACACAGCACCATCGTGTGCAGATTGCTGTGCCCACAGACTGTGAAAATAACTTCAGCTGATAGTTTATGGACAGAAGAACATGCTAGGGCAGGGCAAGGGACATTCAGCTGACTCTAGCTCTTCCTTCTCCCTTGTCTCATGGTCATCGTCAAAGTCCTCACATGCAGTCTCACACTGAGAATATTTATATGTGGGCAGGACTGAGACAAATGTTCTGTGTCAGAGACTGACATCCTGAAGCATCTTCTATTGGCCCACCCAGAGGTTCCTGCGTTGTCCCTCAGCTCACACTTGGGCTCCTCTCGGCTCATCAAGGCGCCTACTTTCTTCATTTTTTATGGACATACCTAGGATTTTGGGCCTGGTCCTTACCTGTGTCCCTATCCTTGCCTCTGAACTTACTTCTATCATATGTGAAGCTATGTTTTCTTGGCTCTACTAATCCAAGATCATTTAGGCTCTGAGTCTGGATAAGTACAATATCATTTTCCAAATAATGTAATAAGGACAGAATGCAAATTCAATATTCCACTGCCCACAACCTCTCCTCATCCCAGGCCCCCGGTTCTTTCTACAGCCTACCTTGGCATTCTTTCTTTTTGCACCGATGAAACACCAGGAACATGATAAAAAGGAAGATGCAGAGTCCCAGGGAGAAACCGAGAATACCGGTCACAAGGAGTATCCCACGGGTAGGATTTGAGCTTGAATGGGCCCCAGAAAAAAACATATCTTGAGATGGGAAAGGACGAAGGGGAAATCCCTGCCCTCTAACTCTGTCACCTCTTGGGTGCTCAGGATGGTGAAGTCACAGTTTCAAGAACAATGGGATTGTGAAGCCTGGCAGGGACTGGCCCAGCCTCTGCCCTCAGGGGACCTCAGCCTCACCCTACACTCCTCTGAGGCTTATCAGGAAACTTCATAGCTATCACAGACTCATAGGCTCAGAGACAGCCCCCAGATCTAGCCCCCTTTCCAGAAACAGAGCTCACCACATCAGAGCAGAGAGAGGGAAAGTCCAAAGCACCCCTATTCAGAATAAAAATCTTCCCAAAGGGGAACAGAATTTTTGGTCCTAAATAAACCCAAGTAAGGGAGAAATTTCCAGAGAAGGCACTCCTGATCCTTTTATGAAGGGCTCTTCAGGGCACATTCAGTCCTGTCTGGAATGTGTGCTGCTGGGAGAATCTTAGAATGCCTCTCCTGTTACATGGAGAGCAGAAGAAGGGATTATTGTACCTGCTTGAATATGAGGCACATTTTCCCTATCATTTGGACAGAAAAGAAAGGAAATTGGAAATGGGTTTGTTCAACCATCGCCAGGACATCTACCCTGGATGCTCTGCAGGCTCCAGATCCCTTTCTTCCAAAAATGCCTGGAGAAATCCAGCTATTCACACCACAGCCTCATTTAGTCTAAGAAAACTTACAGTCCATGGAAACCCTTTTTGAAGACACTTCTACCCCATCCCCAATGAGGTCCCTGTGTGGCACAAATGGTTCAAATGGTTTGCGTTTGACTACTAACTTAAACGTTGGTGATTTGGACCCACCCAGCAATGCCACAAAGAAAGTCCTGGCAATTTACTTCCGGAAAGATTACAGCCAAGCAAACTCTATGGAGCAGTTCTACTCTGCAACACATGGGCTTGCCGTGAGTCAGAACTAACTCGTCAACAATGGGTTTGGTTTTGGTTTACCCATTCCTGAAGCTGTCAAAGCTAATACTCCTTTACCGAGATTCTGGCCTCTGCACTCACCAGAGAACCTCACTCCAATATCTTCTTCTCCCTTGCAGACCGTCTCTCAGTGACTACGAACACAGGCCTGCAGGGAGGATCTCCTGCCCCTGCACTGTGCCTCAACCAGACAGATGCTCCCATTCCAGGACCAAATGCAGCCTCCCTGGGCAGTTAGAGCAGACACATGCACACCGTTATAAACCAGTTGCCATCGAGTCGATTCCAACTCATAGTGACCCTCTATGACAGAGTAGAACTGCCCCTTAGGGTTTCCAAGGAACAGCTGGTAGATTCAAACTGCCAACCTTTTGATTAGCAGCCAAGCTCCTTAACCACTGCGCCACCAGAACTCCATTATAGGAAGTACAAAAAAAAGAGAGCCCACACCTTTACAATCCTCTAATTTGGATAAACACATCCTGGAAAGCATGAGGAGTTTTATAATCAATGAACTGTGTCCAATCCTTGTTTTTTTTGGATTCCCCAATAGAACTGGTCCCCAAAGCCTATGATCTGCAGTGACCAACACCTCAGGGTCTCAATATCACTCCTGAAGACTTAAAGAAAGGCCCAGGGTAATAAACCTTCAGCCAAACCCTCCATTGTCAAAATAAGGGCCAAGAAATAACAAGTGATCGGATATTTTTCACTATAACAAAAGCAACTGTTACAGCTCAGGTTCCCCAGGTGTTATGGATTGAATTGTGTCCCCCAAAAATATGTGATGAAATCCTAATCCCTGTACCTAAGGATGTGACCTTGTTTGTAAATAGGAGTTTTCTTTTATCTTAATGAGATCATACCAGTGTAGGGTGGGTCCTAAACCTAATGAGTTATAAAAAAGAGCAGAATAGACACACACTCACACACACACACACACAGAGGAAGAGGAAGACCGATGGTAGAGACACATGCGTCCATTAACCAAGAATGTCACGGATTGCTGCCAGCTACTAGAAATTGAAATAGAGAAGGAAAGACCTTCCCCTAGAGCCAAGCCCTAAATTTGGACTTTCAGCCTCCAGAACTGTGAAAAAATAAATTTCTGTTCTTTAAAACCACCCATTTGTGGTATTTATGTTATGACTGCACTAGGTAACTAAGATACCAGGAAACAGGCTCTGAGATAGAGATATGAGGGCAGAAGTTTTTTGAGCCCAGGTGGTGCAGTGGTTAAGAGCTTGGCTGCTAACCAAAACATCAGCAGTTCAAATCCACCACTTCTAAAACAGTTTCACTTTCTACACCATTATTAATTTTTTTTACTACAGA
>NW_004444118.1:2627486-2635909 GCF_000243295.1 Trichechus manatus latirostris | reverse complement strand
TGCAGAATTTGGAACAAATTCTGTTATATTCATATTGCTATTAGTAATTTCAGTACTAGTGGTGCTGGTAGAATGATTTGGACCCATTAAACTAGAGCATTCAACGGAAGAAGTCTCTTCTGATTCAGTTCATTTTAAAAAGGAAGTTAATTTGGAATTGTCTTTAGGGATTCACAAATCCTTTTCTTTTTATCTTCTGCCAGCTTTCACATTTGTACTCCACTTAGTTGTTGCTGTTTCATTTTACCTGGATATAAAATTATGTCATTTTTTAAATTTGGTTCTATAGAACCAAATAGATTTGAATAGTTTAAAATAAATAAAATTTATAAAACAAGTAAAATTTATCAGATAAAATTTACATTCAAATTTGATCATTAACACAAAAATTTATCTTTGAAAATTAGTAAGTAAAAAAATTGATTTGGAACATGTAATTTTGTTCTTCAGGTCTGAGATAGTCAAAAGAAATAATACTTACAAGGCAGTTAGAAATAATTTCATTCTTTTGTCGTACTATGTTTGTTGGTGGGCCCTTCACAGATCTCCATGAGTGTTTTTCATCTTGAAATAATGCTTTAAAAAACTTGCACGCTCACTTTCCATCCTTTGATGCTATGTCTTCACAGTTCATTGGACTACTGCTGATACCCAACAGGGATGAGAGTGATCACAAAGAGCATGATACAAATGCAAGGGTATGCTCAGTCTGAAGACGTATTTTGGTTCAGTTTCCATGGGACAAGATACGTCACAAGTCACGTGATTATAAGGTCACTGGTGCATTCTTACGTGGTCAGTGAGAGAGAACTGAATGTGAGGTTATACTCCATCGGTCCAAAATGAAAGGAAAATATAATTGTTATCATATACAAAATTTATAAAATGGTATCCATTTCATTTAGTGCTCTGACAGTTTTCTTCCACTGCAGTGCTCACTGTTCTTTGTGTCTTGTCTGCTTGGCATCTATGGGTCTTTGCTTTGGACAACTGGTGCCTTGTTTTGTTGACACCCTAAGCATGTGTTTACCTTGCTTATTGAGTAATCTGTCCCCGCTTACAAGGTATCATCTCCAAGCTGGCACCTCATCTACGCCTTCAACAGACTGTTCCATCCCTCTGACAGTCTGGCTGATTCTGGGTATATGATATCCTTGGATCCCATGGTCATTTAACCAGTGACAAACCTCATTTGCCATAAAATGAGTCCCTTGGTCTGACGCAAAGTAGTGCAGGACCCCACAACAATGGATCAAACATTTTATAAGACCCCAACCAGTGGTGCTGGCTGAGATTCTGCAAATAGGACAGGAAACCCATACCCAAAATATATATTGATTCCAGTGAAGATGAATAACTGCCCCTTGCAGCGTGAAAGGGTTCCACTGCAGCCACCTTGCCACCAAAGTAGCTGACTGGTTTCCATGGGAGGCCTGGGCACTGGATGACCCTTCAAAGTTGTCCTGAATTGAGGCAAAGCAATTGAGACTTTACATTCTTACTTTGAGCAGTCATTGGTTATAGGCTGTCCCTGAGCAAGGGATGTAACCTTACATGAGGAAATTCTTTGTGGCAGAGAGTAGTTTCCAAAGAGGAATTCGGATGAAAGATGTCAGCTGTCACCACTCTCAGCATCTGGGAGGAGTGCTTTAGTCCTAAAGAAGATGAACTTGGCAGTGCACCAGGACTTCCAAAATAGAATAACTGAAATAAAATCTGACTGAATAGCTCAATAGCCAAATGAAGATGACAGAGGAACGAAACATTCAATTTGAAGATATAGCAACAGAAATTATGAAATCTGAACAACTAAGAGAAAATAAACTATAAACAAACAAACCACCTGAGGGAAAATAACAAAAGATCTAATATTCATGTC
The DNA here is from genome assembly GCF_000243295.1 of Trichechus manatus latirostris. Lineage (NCBI taxonomy): Eukaryota > Metazoa > Chordata > Mammalia > Sirenia > Trichechidae > Trichechus > Trichechus manatus. The sequence continues at coordinate 2,634,030 of NW_004444118.1, read as the reverse complement.
ACTGTAGTCCCCATAGGAGAGAAGAGAGAGGGTGGGACTGCAAAAAAAAATTCAAAGATGTGGTGAGCTACAATGAAAAATGAACTTGTATAGGGCTGTAGCTCTCAGTAATTGACATTACCCAGTGATGAGATCACAAGCTTTTATTTACTTACACAGCAGTTAGGACAAAAATGAATTGGGTAAGATTCATTGTGGAATTGGTCTCCCTCAGGCCCCTGTCCCAGCGTGAGCTGACACAGGAAATCTCCTCTGCCCATGTAAGGCCCCAAGATATGTTGCAGGTGAAAGACTGAAGGGTTAAAGGCATCTAGGAGTTTTATACCTTAGAGTACATGGAAACAGGGAAAGGGGGTAAGAAGGGGCCTTTGTTTAGCCACACTTGGCATGACCATCCTATTACCAAGCTCTGTTCAAATTCAAACAGCGTAACAATCCTGAAACCATGGGTACATGACAAGAAAGAGCATTCCCTCCCCTCTTCTAGCTACAAGATTAATTTTGTAAGCCTACATTTTCTGGTTAAAAGTCACCAGCAGAAACTACCTCCCCTAGGTTGCATACTTAATACAATTAACTAGTCATGGAGTCTGTTGGAAGTGTATCTTATGCTAGGAAAACGTCACTTTCCTCCAAAAGAAATAATGGCTAAAATTTTCCCAAATTTGGCAAAAGGCAAAAACCTATCAATTAAAAAGCTAAGCAAACCTCAAAAGGATCAACCCAAAGAAACCCACACCAAGACACACCATAATAAAATTTCTGAAAACAAAAGAAAGAAAAAATTAGTTAAATGAGTTAGAGAAAAATGACGCATTTCCTATAGGAGGAGGACAATAATTTAAATGACAACTGATTTCTCATTGGATGCCATGGAGACCAGAAGGAAGTGGAACAACATTTTCTAAGTTCTAAAGGAAAAGAACTGTCAACCAAGGATTCTATATCCAGGGAAAATATCCTATTGGAATGAAGATGAAGTAGACATTCTCAGATGAAGGAAAATAAGAGAATTTGTGGTCAGTAAACATGCCCCAAAAGAATTGCTAAATGAAGATACTCAAACAGAAAGAAAATGATAACAAAAAGTAATTTGGAACATCAACAACGAAGAAAGAGAAATGGGATGGGTAAATACATGGGCAAATAAAATAGACTGCCCTTCTGCTCTTGAGTTTTTAAACAATGTTTAACAATTAAAGCAAAAAATATGACAACTGATGTAGTTCTCAATGCATGTGGAGGAAATGTTTAAGACAACTGTATGATGAAGGTGGAAAGTAAAGAGAATTAAAGGAGGTAAGGTTTCTAAATTTCAGCATAAGCAGTAAGATGTCAACACCAGTATACTGTGATAAGTTATATACATATGATGTAATACAAAGAGCAACAGCTAAAATAACTATACAAAGAGATACACTCAAAAACACTATAGATAAATCAAAATGAATTTCTGAAAAAATGTTCAAATAACCCACAGGAAGGTAAGAAAAAATAAAACAGAAAAACAAAAAACAGAGGAAACAGAAAACAAACAATAAAAGCCCTAACATATCAAAAGTCACATTGAATGTAAATGGTCTAAATACATCAATTAAAAGACAGAGATTGATAGAGTGTATTTTAAAATGACCTAATTATATGCACTGCCAACAAGAAAGTCACTTCAAATATGAAATTTGGTTTTTCAAAAAGATTAATAAAATTGACACAACCATATGTCTCCTGCTTTATAAAGCACAAAGAAATCACAAATTATCAATATCAGGAATGAAACTGAGACTATCACTCAGATTCAACAGACATTATAATGATAATAAGAAAATATTATGAACAATTTTATGCTAATAAACTTAAAAACAGGTGAAATGGGCAAATTCCTTAAAAACATCTTACCAAAACAGAATCAAGAAGAAAGAGAAATAGCCCTATTTCTATTAAATAAGTTGAATTTTTAATTAAAAAACTTCCAACAAAGAAAATTTCTGACCCAGATGGTATCCACAGAGAATTCTTTCAAATATTTAAGGAAGAATTAATACAATTCTTAAACAAACTCTCTTCAGAAAGAGAGAGAGAGAAGAAGAAAATGCTTATGAATTCAAGAAAAGAAGATTACATTACCAATATACTTATAGCCAAAATATATTAACAATTTAAACAAATTTAAAATTGAAGATCAAAATTGGAGGACTTACACTACGTGATATTAAGATTTGCTTTAAAATCGCCATAATCAAGACAATGATATCTGCATAAAGATAGACATATATATGAATGAAACAGAATAGACAATCAAGAAATAAACCCACAAATATATGGGCAAGTGAATTTCAACAAAGAAACTAATGTAATTCAATAAGGATAAGATAGTGTTTTCAATACATCTTGCTAGATAAATGAATATTCATAGATGGATAAAAAGAATCTTGACTCTTGCCTCACACCATATCAAAAGAAAAAAAAGCTATTAAATGGATCATAGAAACATAAAAGCTTAAACTATAAAGCATCTAAAAGAAAACATCAGAGAAAAATCATCACTACCGTGGGATAGACAAAATAGCAATAAAATAAAATAAAATAAAAAATACTATATTAGACTCTAAAACCTTCTGCTCTTTAAAAGAAAACATGAAAAGGCAAATTACAAGACTAGGGAAAAGTATTCATATCACACAAACCTACATATATATGTATATAGGTATACATATATACATATATATGTCAGATATGATATATAAATCTATATCCAAAATACATAAAGAGTTCATAAACTCAATAATATTTTAGCCAGAAAAAACTCAGTAATAAGACAAATACAGAAAGGTGGAAGATTAAAATATACAATGTGGTGTTGGATAGAAGTTAAAGATATTACTATGAACTCAGTACAGTATATACTTGTCTTAGTTATCTAGTGCTGCTATAACAGAAATACCCCAAGTGGATGGCTTTAACAAAGAGAAGTTTATTTCCTCACAATAAAGTAGGCTAAAAGTCCAAATTCAGGGTGTCAGCTCCGGGGGAAGGCTTTCTCTCTCTCTCTCTCTAGGCCTTCTCATCAATGTTCCCCCAGACTAGGAGCTTCTCGGCGCAGGGACACCGGTCCAAAGGACGCGCTCTGCTCCCGGCACTGCTTTCTTGATGGTATGAGGTCCCCAACTCTCTTTTCATTTCCCTTTCCTTTTATGTCTTGAGAGATAAAAGGTGGTGCAGGCCACACCCCAGGGAAACTCCCTTTACATTGGATCAGGGATGTGACCTGGGTAAGGGTGGTGTTACAGTCCTACCCTAATCCTCCTCAACATAAAGTTACAATCACAAAATGGAGGCTAACCACACAATTCTGGGAATCAAGGCCCAGTCAAACTGATACACACATTTTTTGGGGGACATAATTCAAACCATGACAATACTCATGGTGTGTGTGTTTCTACATGCTAGCAGAATAGAACCCTTCTCACAAATAACTGCTTATTTATTCAAATAATAATGTGGTTTGATAATTTATTTAGATATGACTTTCTTTCTTTGATGCCACAGAAAAAATGAAGAATCAGAGAATGAAATAAAAATGTGGTGTTTTATTTTCTTTCCCTCCTTACAGTTAGAACTGTCCACACTGCATGTTTCAGTTCCAGGCTTCATTAATCTAAGCCACTGCTGGTGCTTCTTTGTTTCAGGGCCAGGTCACACTTTGTCAGGCTCCAAAAAAGACAATCTGCCAACAGACCTTTTGGAGGAATTCTAAGGCTACTGATAGGGGCTGAAGTGGATTCAACGAGATTAAATGGAGGCATAGCTGATCCAGCACAGAGAAGGTGAGACTTTCCTTCAGATAGGGAACAGGACAGCATACTGATTTTCAGGAAAAGGGCAATACCAGTGCCTTGCCTGACTGTAGTATCCTGTATGGGGAAACACCTGGAGGACACCAGTGGAGGATGGATACTAAGTTAGGATGTTTGTGCTGAAATTGTTAACAATGCATAGTAGGAGAGCTAATATTCAGCTGGTCTGCACCAGACCACCTGTAAAGGTTGTTAAAATTGGTAAATTTTCACTGCCTCTGCCCCAAAGCCCTGGCCATACTGGTTCATTCCCTAGAACCTCCAGACCTCTTCACAGTACAAGAAATAAAGTTTGTTTGATTGATTGATTTAGCCGGGGTCCACTAGAACCTTGTTCAACAGTTATAGGTAGTGTCTGTTCTGGTAGGTGTTTCCATTGCAGGTGTCTTAGGCTGGGTTCTCTAGAGAAGCAAAACCAGTAAAGTGTATAATCATATATATAAAGAGATTTATATCAAGGAAATGGCTCACGCAATTGTAGAGGCTGGAATGTCCCAAGTGTGTGGATCAAGATAGAGGCTTCTCTTGATTCACATAGCTGCATGGGCTGTCGAACCCAAGATCTGCAGGTTGAAGAGCAGGGCTCCCGCTCACAGGCTGTGAAGTTTGATGAATCCCAAGATCGGCAGATAAGCTGATAACTCAAGTCCCAAGAACCGGAGGTCAGACAAACAGGGAGCAGTCACAGGATCCAGAGCTGGTCTGCCAGAATGTCTGCTTATATTCGGATGCAGGCCACATGCCCAAGGAATCTCCCTTTCAGCTGATTGGCTACTCAACAGCAGATTCCATCATGGGAGTGATCACATATAAACACTGAGAATCATGGCCCAGTCAAGCTGACACACAACCTTAATCATCACAGCAGGTCATTCCCCAAGTGTCCAACCCCAGCCACTGCCATTGGCGCCCCCAGTGAATCTCAGAGAGCTGGAACAAGCCTCTCTGTATACCTTCTGTCTTAGTTATTTAGTGCTGCTATAACAGAACTTCCACAAGTGGATGGCTTTAACAGACAGAAATTTATTTTCTCACAGTTTACGAGGCTACAAGTCCCAATTTAGTGTGCTGGCTCTAGGAGAAGGCTTTCTCTCTCTATTGGCTCTGGAAGAAGGTCCTTGTCTCTTCAGCTTCTGCTTTCTGGTTCCTTGGAGGTCTCCATGTGTCTTGGCATCTGTCTTACCTCATCTGTCCTCTGCTCACTTGTTTAATCTTTTATATCTCAAAAGAGATTGATGTAAAACACACTTAACATTAATCTGGCTCATTAACACAACAAAGAAAACCCATTCCCCAAAGGGATTATAACCACAGGCATAGAAGTTAAGATTTACACCACAGATTTTTGGGGGACACAATTCAGTACAAGATATTCCACCCTTTGGCCCCCAAAAACTCATGTCCTTGCCACATGCAAAACACATTCATCACATCAAAGCATCCCAAAAGTTTTAAAACAATTTCAACTCCAAAATCTCATCTTCTGAATCATCTAAATCAAATATGGGTGAGACTTTAGGCATATTCCATCCTGGGGCAAAATTCCTCTTCATTTGTGAACCTACAAAATCTAGAATACAAGTTATCTGTTTCCAAAGTACAATGGTGGAACAGGCACAAGGTAGACATTTCCATTACAAATGGGAGAAATTGGAGGGAAAGAAGGCATAACAGGCAGCAAGGAAGTCCAAAACCCAGTGAACAATTTACATAAACTCTCAAGTCTTGAAAATAATCCTCTCTTCTCTGAGACCATCTGGGCAATGGCCCAGCACTGCACTCCAGACTCTGAGTGTTGGCCATGCCCTCTAGATTCTAGGTAGAGTCTCCTCAACTCTGAGCTTCAGCTTTGCCTTCCAGGGTCTCTGGGATGGCAACTTGACTCCTTCAGCTTTAGGCAGCCACATTATCCTAGTCCATGTGAGTGGCTACACTACTCCCTTGGCCCCAGGAGGCCCCATTCTTTGCCCCTTGGGCATAGAAGCCCTGCCCCCTCAGCTTTGGGTGGCAGCTCCATCCTCGTGACACACCTTAACAGCAGCCTCACACTCCAGAACCGAGTTAGCAAAGATTCAACTCTGAAACCTAGGAGGCTGTGGCCCCACCCTTTGAAATCCAGGAGATCATGGCCTAACCCGTTGAAACCAAGAAGGCCCTGTTTCCCATGCTCCTTCCAACAGTTCTACTGATCTCTGAGCTGCTCCAGGGATGGCCCTTTTCTTTCCTTGGAGGACAACAAATGTAGCTCCTTTGGCTTGTTTCCTGCTGTACAGTTCCAAGAGGCAGACAGCACTCTCTCCTTTCATTCTTTCTCTGTCCTCTTTGGTCTAAATTGGTGGATCTTCTGCTGTGGTAGTTGGTTAGATCCATCAGTCACAGGCTTAATCTCTTTAACAAAAGATTGTATAGTCATGTCCTTGGCGAACATTCTAGGACACCTGCCCTTAGTTTGTACAACAGAATTTTCCATCTTTAAGTTCTGTTTTCATTTTATAATTTGATGTGATTTCCTCATGTGTTGTAAATTCAATCACTATGATCTAGTAAGATGGATTAGCGGCAGTTATAATGATGAGGTATACAAGATTGTATACCTTAAGTCAATCTCTTTTGAGATATAAAAGAGAGAAGCGAGCAGAGACACATGGGAACCTCATACCACCAAGAAAGCAGTGCCAGGAGCAGAGAGC
>NW_004444118.1:2619425-2626861 GCF_000243295.1 Trichechus manatus latirostris | reverse complement strand
AAAAAGAATTATATATGTGAGATCAAATTGACAACAGCAACTCAAAAGGTTTGATGGGAAGCCTAGGGCACAGTGAGTTGAAGATAATGGTGATGGAATAATTTGGAAAAGGATAGTGAGAATAGCAACACAGCTGGAAGAATGTAATTGATGTCACTGAATTGTACATGTAGACACTTTCAGAATGGTGTAACTTGGCTATGTATATTTTCACCAAAAAAAGGTCCTCAAAGTCGAGAAGGGAGAGTGTTGACACGTCGTGGGGTTCTTAACCAATGTCATAAAACAATATGTGTACTGACTGTTTAATGAGAAACTATTTGTTCTATAAACCTTCATCTAAAGTTCAATAAAAAAAGTTTTTTAAAAATGTGACATTTATTTTACATTAATTTTGTCCTTAAATATCACATGGTTGCAAATATATTCTGAGTCTACCTGCCTCATATATCAGACAGGGAGAACATAAGAATCAAATAGAATAATTGTTATGGATTGAATTGTGTCCCCCATAACATGTGTTGTAAATCCTAACCTCTATGCCTGGTTGCCCAGTGGTTAAGCACTTGGCTGCTAACCAAAAGGTCGGCGATTTGAACCCACCAGCCGCCCCGTGGGAGAAAGATGCGCAGTCTGCTTCCATAAAGATTACAGCCTTGGAAATTCTGTGGGGCAGTTCTACTCTATCCCATAGCATCACTATGAGTTCGAATCCACTCTATGGCAACAGGTTTGGTTTAGTTTGGTTTTATGCCCGTGGTTATAATCCCATTTGGGAATGGGTCATCTTTGTTATGTTAATGAGGCAGGATTAGTGTAGGGTATATCTTCAGTCAATCTCTTCTGAGATATAAGAGAGATTAAACAAGCGAGCAGAGAAGAGATGAGGTAAAAGAAATGCCAAGCCACATGAAGACAGCCCAGGAGCAGAAGCTCAAAGAGACAAGGACCTTCCTCCAGAGCCGACACCCTAAATTCAGACTTCCAGCCTCCTAAACTGTGAGAAAATAAATCTGTTTGTTAAAGGTACTAGGTTGTGATATTTCTGTTATAGCAGCACTAGATAACTAAGACAATAATCTCCTAAAATATAAAACCACCACTCAGTGGCTTCCTATTGCAATTAACATAAAATTCTAGTTGTTTGTTTCTTTTAACATGGTTTACAAGATCCTTTCTGATCTGCATTAGCCTGCCTTTCTACATCAGCCTCCTCTCTTCTCCTTGATCTTTATGCTTCAAAGGCTCCCTGGCTTTCTCAAAAATCCTATAAAAAGCAAAGCTCGTTTGTACCTCAGGGTATTTCTATGTGCTCTACTGCTATTTGGAATGCTTTTCTGCTCTTCCAGATTGCCCTTAAACCTTCAGATCTCAGTTCAAACATAGCTTTTAATGAGAAAATGTCCTCCATAACTTTCCATCCCTTATATCCCTACTCCCACACCCTATGACTGGGTTTTAATCTTCCTCTTATACAATCTCATTGCTCATTTCCTTTTCTCAGTAGCTCCTTTTACATCTACAATTAACCGTTTCTTTATTTATTTGCATAATACCAGTCTCCATTGCTAAATTGGAGGTCAGGGACAGTCTGACTTGTTTAACATTTTTCCCCAGCATCTAGTATATGGTCAATAAACAGTAACATGCCATAGATATGTATTAAATATTTGTTGAATAACAATAATTAACATTAATTCAATGTTTCCTATGTGCCATGCATGGTACAAAATCCTTACATATTTTATTTTAGTTAATCATCACAGCCTATACTTGTGATTTCTGTAATCTTCAGCTTTGTTTCCCTGCAGCAAATGGCAATTAAATTTTAAAAGTGATAAAAGGGCATTTGTTCTATTGATAGCAAGAGTGAGATGAGCAATTTTTGTAAAACTGATTTCATTTCCAAACTCTGTAATGAGAGCCACCCTATTTAGAGGTTATGTCTTAGGCTGGGTTCTCTAGAGAAGCAAAACCAGTAAAGCATATAAAAATATACATATAGAGAGATTTATATCAAGGAACTGTCTCATGTGGTTGTAGAGGCTGGAACATCCCAAGTCCATGGATCAGGATAGAGGCTTCTCCTGATTCACGTAGCTGCGGGGGCTGGTAAATCCAAGATCAGCAGGTCAGAAAGCAGGGCTCTTGCTCACAGCCTTCGAAGATCCATGAATCCCAAGATCTGCAGACAAGACCACAGGTAAGCTGCTAGCTCAATTTCCAGGAACCACAGGTCAGACAAACAGGAGGAGCCAGCTGCAGATCAAGTGCCAGCAAAAAGCCCCTGAGTCTTGCCAGGATATCCATTTATATTCAACACAGGCCGCATGCCCAAGGAAACTCCCTTTCAACTAATTGGCTACTCACATATTAAATCTCAACATGGAAGTGATCGCAACACTATACGACTGCCAAAACACTGAGAATCATGGCCCAGCCAAGTTGACATACAATCTTAACCATCATAGGCTGGGTAGAGGTCAGAAAAGAATGTGAAAGTAGGCTGATTAGTTTATATGAAAATCAAGGGGAAAAGGAGGGAGCATAGTGGATGAATTGTTGAAAAGAAGGACCCAGGAGCAGGAGGGCACCCATTCTCTAATTTCTGAAGACTGATTGTTAGGAGCAGGCTGCCACATTGTAAAACAGGGATTAATCTTGTCACTAATTTGTAATCTGTAGCCCCACAATATTCCAAGTGAGAGTAATTCATCCCTAGGTAAAGTGTTTATACTAGTCTTCACAGTCTGAGGGGCAAAAAGTTCTCTGTGATGTGAGAAAAGGAGAAGAAAGACAAACTTTATACTTGTTGTCATCAAGAGCTAGGGAGCCCAGGATCTTCATGAAGCTTTACTTAACCGGAAATGAAAGGAGAAGAAAATCCACCCTACAAGCCCAATAATCACATTCCTTTTCATTCACCCAAGAATTTTTCATCTTTCTAATCCCAGTTTCCCACTCACCTGACTTTTTATTCTTCCTCTTGGCAACTTCTTAATTCTCTGTAGCCACGACACTTTGGTCGTGTAGTTCAGTGACACTGCAGACCTAAATTAAACAAAAAACATCATTTTGGGGGTACATGGGGTGATGGGACTGGCACAAAAACACGGCCCTTTACTGATCCCATCAGCTGAGCTGAACCATCTATTGAGCCAGACTCCTGGGATATAGGAAGGAAAGCGACATATATTTTTGATATATCTTTTCCGTATCAGCCTCAGGGACAGAGTGACATCTGACGTCATAAAACTTTGTATCTCATATAAGGAGATATTTTAGATTCAGTATCTAATTGGTGTTTAAATTTCATAAACTTTCTGTTATATGTCCCTGAAGGCAGGGAAGATGTTTAATAGAGTTTCTATTGGCTCTGGAAGATGATGATGTCGGGGGATAGGGCTATATAATCACCTTCCTGTTGTAAGAGCCCCCAAGAAAGGCAAGGAGCACTCCTATACAGTTTGAGGAAACCGAGGCTGTGACCTGGAGACATGAGGATCAGAATGACCATGAGTGGGCATTACTTTCTCCAGGGACTTGTTTTTCTCCTTTTCAGTGTCCAGGTGGATGCTCAAGGTAAGTCTAGCTTTGCTTCCTAAAATCAGCAGAGATACTAGGCTAGCTCCAGGGCTCTGGGGAATGGACCCTAGGATCATAAAACTAAAACCTCTATATTAACCTTTTGGTTTTGACCAAATGTGGTGCTTGGTGACAGTGAGGATGAATTTTCTCCTGTGGCGGGGGGGGGGGGGTCCTCTGTTTTTTACAGGCAGTAGTGCATTGTTACAGAGATATAAAGTTTGTTCCCAGACTGAGCTGAGTCTCATTTTAGCCCAGTGACATCTAAAAACTCAGAGAATGTCTGATCACTTCCCAGTTTTCACATGATGGTTGATGGCTGAGTGACTACTTCAGGCTGGGTCATTGATCTGTACTTTCTGTGCTCGATAGTATGTCTTTCTCCACCAGCATTTTGGTATTTCTGCTCTTTCAGGTTATGTACTAGATAGAGTGTGTGTGTGTACACATGTGCATGCATGTGAGCATATGCAAAAATTCGTGTGTGTGAAAGAAAGAGAGAGAGAGGTAACGGGTGCAGGGGAGTTTGGAGAGTATGTGAAGGCTCAATATGTAAGCAGGAATACATCTGCCCAGTGGAAGTCAATTTTTTAGATACGAGTCCATAGATTCACACTGCTGTATTTGGTGACAGAGGTGATGGAAGTGGTGTTGATGATAATGTGTATATGTATATGATAAAGACAGATATGAAAACCTTGCTGCCTATGAAGAAAGCCCCCGCTCCCCAATGTGAACTATAGTTATACTGCAGATAACCCTGCACCTGCAATCTGAGCCTGACTTTGAGTCTTTTTTCCCCCCACAAACCTACAGCTTATGCATTTTTCTGCTTTACTGTAGTCTTTTCGCCATCACTGGGCTCTTGGCAGAACTTTATCTTCTTGCATGTGATGTTTCCCTGCCTGCCCCTTGGATTGATGGTCCTCCAACCACATTGTGCATTAGAGAAAACTGGTAAAAACAGATGCTTGTTGGTTGATTGTTATTAGCATTGAAGGTAGAACAGGTATCTAGCCTTAGAGACTTCAGGATGTGCCTCTCCTAACCACTTTTTCCCTGGTCCAGTGGAGTACTCAAGCTTGTTCTGTGACATCCTCTAAGAAACAAATTGCTGTCAAGTCAATTCAATCATGATGCCCCCATGTGAGTCTGAGTAGAACTGTGCTCCACAGGGTTTTCAATAGCTGATTTCTTTGGAAGTAGATCACCAGGTCTTTTTTCTGAGGCTCCTCTGGGTGAACTCAAACCTCTAACCTGGTAGCAGCCGAGCGCATTAACAGTTTGCACCACCCCGGAGCTCTGTAACATCCTCTAGGATCTGCTATTTAAGAAGAACCTTGTGCTTGTGAATGCCCTTACGGTAAATTTCTCCCTTGTAGTTCCTCAGACCCTACATGAAATCTGATATCTCTTGGGCCCCTGACCCTGGGGAGTCCCAGATATCCGTGTTTGAGCTCCAGAATAAGAATATTCTAGCCACATGCTTGTATAGTCATCTCTTCTACATGTGGTCCTGACTGCTTCAGTAATGTGCCTACCTCTCTATTTCTTCTCTATCCTATACTCCTCCTTATTTCACATTCCTCCAGCTAGAAATCTCCATCCCTCTTTGGGAAATTCCACCCCTCCCAACAGAAGCAAGGAGTTCTGTTCCTCACTTCCTTATTATATGTCTTGGAACTTCCAATTCCTTGAGTTTTGGCCATATGCCAGTGAGGGTTGTCCTTTCTAGACATTGCTTGCTCTGAGGAGTAGTGGTGGTCTCTCAAATGAAAGATAAAATTGGTGCTCTGATTCCCTTGTGGCCTTACCACTCATGAGAGCAGTAAACACATTTCTAATTAGGCTAAGAAGAAATTACACCTCACTCAAATGAGCTTAACTTCCCACAGATGGAACTTTTTGTAGGATCATATTATTAAAGCATATTCTTCCAATTCAAATAATTTTGCCCCATCTACTTGCAAAAGTTCAACCTTGATATCATGGTGCCAAAGAGCATTAAATTTTTCCTGAGCTTGGCACTTGTTACAAGAGTTATCTACAATAAAAATAAGTCCTGGCAGCTCTTTTGAGATTCTTTCTGAACACTAAACCACTTAAAAATTCTGAGTTTTCCAATGCATGAATACATCTCTCCTATTTTTTCAGGGTCTCCTTTGACGTTTCTCAATAATGTTTTGTAGTCTTGCACGTGATTTCTTGGATTTATTCCTAGGTTCTTAAAGATTTTCATGTTCTTGTAAATGGTATCACTTTGTATGTGTGTATCTCTTTTGCATTTGAAATTTAATTTTATTGAACATCATTTACAAACAATAAAGTCCATCTATTTTAAGTGTACAGTTTACTCAATATTGATACATGTAATAATCAAGATCTAGAAAATTTCTATCACAGCAAAAAGTTTTCTCATGCCTTTTTTCAACTTAATCCTCATCACTGTCCACTCCAAGACATCACTGATTACTTTCCTGTCACTGCAGAATAGTTTTGCCTATTCTAATACATCTTTTAAATGGAATCATACAATATTTACTTTTTCATGCTTGATTTCTAAACAATGTTTTCAAGATTCATCAATGTCATTATGTGTATCAATAATTCATTCTTTTTAATTAAAAAAATAATTTTCCATGTCTCTTCTGCACCAATACTTCACTATCTTATTCACTCTAACTTTATAATAATTGTTGATATCTGGTCTGATTTGTTTATCCATTCACCTGTTAAGAAACACTTGAGGTATGTCCAGTCTTTGTAATGAATAAGAACATTCACGTATAAGTCTTTCTGTGAGCATATATTTAGATATATATGAGAATTCTACATTTAGCAAAACTATCCTTCAAAAATGACATTACCAGATAAGCAGAAACTCAGGGGATTTGTTGCTAGTAGACCTTCCTTCCAAGAAAAAACTAAAGGGAGTACTCCCAGCTGAAATGAAACTAGCCAGTTAACTCAAAGCCATACAAATAAATAAAAGACACTGGTAAAGATAACTAAATAAGTAAATAAAAAGCCAGTATTATTGCATTTTTTGTGTGTTACTCTGCTTTTATTTCTTATATGATTTAAAATATAAGTGTATAAAGTAATAATTATAAATTTATGTTAATGGGCACACAATGTATAAAAATGCAATTTGTGACAATAACAACATAAAGGGAGTAGAACTATTCAGGAGTAAAGTTTTTGTATACAATTATAATTAAGTTGATATTAATTCAAACTAGATTGTTACAAATTAAGAACAGAACAAGGGGATACTGCATGGCTTAACGTCAGGAAATGTGTGCGTCAGGACTGTATCTTTTCACCATACTTATTCAATCTGTATGCTGAGCAAAATAATCCAAGAAGGTGGACTATATGAAGAAGACCTCAGCATCAAGGTTTGGAGGAAGATTCATTAACAATCTGTGTCGTGTAGATGACACAACCTTGCTTGCTGAAAATGAAGAGGACTTGAAGCACTTACTGATGAAGATCAAAGACTACAGCCTTCAGTATGGATTGCACTTCAACATAAAGAAGACAAAAATCCTCACAACTGGACCAATAAGCAATATCATGATAAACGGAGAAAAGATTGAAGTTGTCAAGGACTTCATTTTACTTGGATCCACAATCAACACCCAAGAAAGCAGCAGTCAAGAAATCAAATGATGAGAGACTCCGGCAAGATGGCAGTCTAGGCAGAAGCACCACACCGTCCCTCCACAACGAAGATCCGAAAAACTAAGCCAAACAGAAAATCAACAATCCTGAAACCCTAGAACATCAAATGAAGAGATAAAGAACTCAGCCGAACACCAAACGGAGTAAGAATACTGAAAGAGAAC
>NW_004444118.1:2593075-2610220 GCF_000243295.1 Trichechus manatus latirostris | reverse complement strand
GAAACTATCTGTTCTGTAAGCCTTCACTTGAAGTACAATAAAATATTAAAAAAAAAAGAAAAGAAATCAAATGATGCATTGCACTGGGCAAGTCTGCTGCAAAAGACCTCTTTAAAGTGTTAAAAAGCAAAGATGTCACTTTAAGGACCAAGGTGCGACTGACCCAAGCTATGGTGTTTTCAATCACCTCGTACGCATGGGAAAGCTGGACAATGAATAAGGAAGGCTGAAGAAGAATTGATGCCTTTAAATTATGGTGTTGGCGAAGAATATTGAATATACCATGGATTGCCAAAAGAACAAACAAATCTGTCTTGGAAGAAGTACAGTCAGAATGCTCCTTAGAAGCGAGGATGGTGAGACTTTGTCTCATGTACTTTGGACTTGTTATCAGGAGGGATCAGTCCCTAGAGAAGGACATCATGCTTGGTAAAGTAGAGGGTCAATGAAAAAGAGAAAGACCCTCAACAAGATGGATTGACACAGTGGCTGCAACAATGGGGTCAAGCATAACAACGATCATGAGGATGGCGCAAGACCGGACAGTGTTTCGTTCTGTTGTACATAGGGTCGTTATGAGTCAGAACTGACTCAACGGCACCTAACAACAACAACAATTGTAATTGCCAGAATAACTACTAAAAAAAAAACTTTAAAATACAAAGTACAAGAAATGAGAAGGGAATCAAAACGGTACACAAGAAAAATTCATTCAACACAAAACAAGGCAGTAATGGAGAAACTGAGCAACAAAAATGATAAAGACATAAAGAGCACATATAACAAAATGGCAGAAGCAAGAGCTTCCTTATTAGTAGTTACTGTATGAGAGTTGTGATTCCTCTACTTCATCAAAATTAAAAACTTTCGTGCCTCAGAGGGCACTATCAAGGAAGTGAAAAGAGAATGAGAGAAAATATTTCCAAATAATGTATCTGATAAGGGACTTCTGTTGTTGTTGTGTTGATTCCAACTCATGGTGAACCCATATGTACAGAGTAGAACTGCTCCATACAATTTTCAAGGCTGTGAGTTTTTGGAAGCAAATCACCAGAATTGTCTTCCTAGATGCCTCTGGGTGATTGGGTTTGAACCACGAACCTTTCGATTGTGTCCTTTTAACTTGTGTCTGCTGACCCGGCCCCTGGTAGCTGGGGATGAGAGAATACCACTTGGTGCAGTGGGCGATGAGGATGAAGTGGGAAGGTGAGGACTGGATCCATTTCCAAGTGGGAACTGGATTCAGGCTGTTCCTTAATCACTCAGTTAACAATGAAGGTGGGGTTTGCCCACCATTTTCCTTGCTTAGTAAAGTTCCTCATTTTGATTATGCATTTATCTATTTTGTCTTTTAATTCTGTTGAGTTTTGCTTTATATAATTCAAAGCTATGTTTTGACATTCTATGGGATTTTGATGCTTATAATATCTTCATTAAGGGTTTGTCCCATTATAATAATTAAAAATTAATTGAGTTAAACTCAATTAATGCATATTGCCTTAAAGTCTCTTTTGTGTGATAGTAATATAGCTAGATCAATTTTCTTTTGGTGTTCACATACTATACATATTTTCCTATCATTTGGTTTCAACTTTTCCTTACTTTCATAAATAAGCGGAGTATTTTGCAAGCAGCATATACTTGAACTCTGTTGTATTATCTAGAATGGCTTTTACTTGGACTATTTAATCCATTTACTTTAAATGCAATTAATGATACGGGGGGTTAATATCTACCTTTTTACTTTTAATTGACCCACTTGATTCATGTCTCTCTCTCTCTTTTTTTTTTTTTTTTGTCTTCTTTTGGATGAAATTTTTGTTATTCCAGATTTTCTCTTTCCTTTGATTTTCAGAAGCTTTACTATGATGTGCCTAGGTGTGGGAGTTTTTATATCTTTCTCAGTATTCTCTTAGCTCCTTGAATACAGGGGTTGAAATATTGAATCCATTTTAGAAAATTTTCATCCGTTATCTCTTTAGACATTACTTCTGCTGCCTTCACTCTCCTCTCCTCTGCTGTGGTTTGGTCTTTTCTCCTCTCTTCTCCTTTTATTCATTTATTTATGTTAGATCTTTTGAGCATATCTCAAATATCATTTATGCTCTGTTCTTTATTCCATTTTTTCTCTGTTTTTTGACACTAAAATTTTCTGTTCACCTGAGTTCTAAGCCACTAATTCTGTCTTTTGCTATGTCTAAACTGCTTTTAAACTTATCCATTCAATTCTTAATTCTAGACATTTTATTTTCAGTTAGAAACTGTTCTTTTGATACTTTTTATATACATTACAATTCTCTGTTGAAATATCCCATCTTTCACCTCTTCTTTCTCTCTTTTCCTCCATTTTCCTAAACATATTGATTATGCTAATTCCAATATCTTTTATCGTCTATGCTTCTGCCTTCTCATATCTTCTCTTTTTCACATTATTAATATGTTGTATGATTCCCTCTCATTAAATGCCAGGTAAATTTTTTAATTGAATACTAGAAATTGTATATAAAAACACCTGAACATATTCACCTTTTTTTCTCAAGGCAGGCAGGGAAGGGGGAGCTGATCACCCAAATATCTAATTCCAACCAGAACTGAGCTGGAACAAGTCTTAAGGCAGTCTACCTGAGATCTGACTCTGTTTCTATGTCATGGGATTTCCGGGCTTTCAATACATAGCCTTTGTTCAGCACCAAAAGAAAGGAGAAATAGCCACTCTACTTTCCAAGCTGTTTGGCTTAATTCTTTGGCTACCTTCCCTCCATAACTTCAACATTGAGCAAATAACTGAGGAGAAAACCTGCCATGTGATAGTGGCCCTCAAGTCTCCTATTTTGTCACTCCAACCGCATGTAACCACCAAAGTTATACTGGTTTCTCTGTCCCAACAGCAGTCCTCTGCCTCACCTAAGCCCAAATTCTCAACTATTAGTCCATGCACTGAATTGGGAAATTCCCTTAGAGAAAAAGAATCTGTAGATCCTTGACTAAACTCTGGAATGATCTCCACTCTTTGAAATTTTAGCACACTTAATCCATGCTGTTTCCAGAATGTCAAATGACTTTAAAATTTTTACACGTTATCCAACTTTTTTAGCTGTATCCCATAGGAGCATAGGCCTATTGTGAACTCTGCAATTCTTCATAGAAGCAAAAAATCTAGGAGTGATTCTCTACTTTACTGTTAACTTAAAGTTCAACATTGATGAAAGTGATCTTTCTTCCAATCACTTTTCTCACATGTAAAATGGAGAGAATAATAATACAGTTGGTCCAAATTGCCTGTTCAAATGAATTCAGAGTGGGAATATAACCTATCCCTTCTCTGTGGAGGGATTAGAAATACATAACTTTTTTTTTCTGTCTCTCTCAGAGCACACAAAACTCCAACTTTTGAATAATAGAAACTCCTGATGTGAAGTCCAGGCATAGATCAGATTTGTTTGGGAAGGGAGGAATATTCTGTGATTCCCAGTGGGAGCCAGCCAATGTCAATATCAGCTGACAACATCTGTCATGTAAGATTGCCCAGTCTACTTAAAAAGGAACAAATTATTTGAAATTAAGTAGTCAGATCTGGCGTCCGAACCCTAGAATCTTAAGTGACGTATTCTGGGGTAAACCATGGTCTCATGGTCCATTCACTTTTTCGCTCTGACTGATGACACAAGAAAAGTGAAACTTATTGGCTCCAGATCTATGGCTGCCACCTAAGGCTTCTGATGAGCTCACTCCAGTTCCTGACTCCATTTCTTTGCTATAATCCTTTCAACTCCCAGGTAAATGGCACTGAGTGTGTATGGTTTATAAGAAATCAGCCCATGAGGGCTGGGGACCGTAGTCTCAGGGAACATCTAGCTCAATTGGCATAGCATAGTTTTTAAAGAAAATGTTTCTACATATTACTTTGGTGAGTAGCATCTGGGGTCTTAAAAGCTTGTGAGTGGCCATCTAAGATACTCCGCTGGTCCCACCCTGTGTGGAGCAAGGAAGAATGAAGGAAACCAAAGACACAAGGGAATGATTAGTCCAAAGGACTAATGGACCACAACTACCACAGCCTCCACCAGACTGAGTCCAGCACAACTAGATGATGCTTGGCTACCATCATCTACTGCTCTGACAGAGATCATGATAGAGGGTCCCAGACAGAACTGAAGAAAAATGTAGAACAAAATTTTAACTCACAAAAAAAGACCATATTTACTAGTCTGACAGAGACTGGAGAAACCCTGAGAGTATGGCCCCCGGACACCCTTTTAACTCAGTACTGAAGTCACTCTCGAGATTCACACTTCAGCTAAAGATTAGACAGGCACACAAAACAAAATGAGACTAAATGGGCACACCAGCCCAGGGGCAAGGATGAGAAGGCAGAGGGGGACAGGAAGCTGTTAATGAGGAACCCAAGGTCAAGAAGGGGAGAGGGTTGACATGTCGTGGAGTTGGCAACCAATGTCACAAAACAATATGTGTATTACTCGTTTAATAAGAAATTAATTTGTTCTGTAAACCTTCATCTAAAGCACAATTTAAAAAAAAAAAAGAATCATTTAAAAAAAAAAGATTACAGCCTTAGAAACCCTATGGGGCACTTCTACTCTGTCCTGTAGGGTCGCTATGAATCAGAATCAACTCAACAGCAATGAGTTATACAGAGTTTCTCTTGGGGAAAGAAAAAATTTTGGAAACAAATAGTAGTGATGGTTACACAACATTGTGAGTGTGAAAGGGTTACGATGACAAATTCTATGTTGTGTATATTTTACCACAATAACAACATTTAAAAGGAAATCAGCCCAGCTGCTGGTCTATAACAGTAACTCTTTGACTGAACTCCCTGACTCTGTTCATTCAGAGAAAGACACTGTCAAATGCTCAGGGTAGAGATTCTGACATTTACAGTATATCCTTCTGAGATCCTATGGCAGAACTCCACATTTCGGAAGTCTAACTCTGATAAGACCTATGTAACATCTTCCACCTCAGATGTCTGATCACTGGGGAATAGGTGACAGATGGGCCAGAAAGGTCTGAGACTTCTACCCATGACTCTGACTTGTCAAAGCAGCTGTGGATGACAGGCTTCATCTACTTCTCACTTGCAAGTCTTAGCTGCTGGCTTTTCCTTCTTCAGTAGTCTTAACTGGTAAGATAGTTTGTTCTAATATCATCACGATTGAAATCAAGCTTCATGATTTTGTCTTTTATAATTTAATTTTATAAGTGTGAACATTTGCAAACCACCATGCTCACTCACTTTGTGACAGTGAACCTGTTGGAGGGAGGGACAAGAATGAGAATGTACTTTCCTTTCACTTCTGAGGGCTCCGTTGAATTGAGTGTTTCTATGTGTGTAGTGTGAGACACTGTTTTGCATTCAGTTAGTAGGATTAGAAGCATAAGATATAGCATTTAATAAATCAGAGAGGAATTTATAGATTTGTGTTAAATTTCAACTCTCCTTTGCAGATTCAGACATAAGTATTCATAGATTCTGAGCCGGAAAGACCAGAGAACTAAGGTCTGAAATGCTCTGAGCCACAGGGTTCTCCTTCTTCCACTCTTCCTAGAAAAGATTCTCTCTCCCTTTTTCTCTTTTTAAACAACATCCATATAACCTCAGACTTTGAAAGAACACTCAGTCATGCACTAGCAAATCAGTGGTGTATGCAATAAATGTTAATTTGTATGTTTTGTGTTAAGAAATTATAGAGTCTGTATCTCATGACTTCAATAATTTAAGTCTGTATCTCATGACTTCAATAATTTAAGAGACATGCATTTGTGGGTTTTTTTTTTTTTATTTTAATAAGAGTAAGGGAACAAATAGAATTTTTGAAGAAGATGGAAGAGGTTTACAGTAGCTAAGGGTGGGTGGTAATGGGAGCCGACAAAGGGCCATAAGTTTTTCTGAGCAGCACTGAAGGCCCATGTGTGGTGTGGAGAATGTCACATGTACATTTAAGTGAATTCTGTATGGCTGATTGTAAGGAAGGAGACTGAGTGATCAGATTGACTCAAAGTTGAGGTATGGAAGAAATCATAATGGTGGGAGAATGGTTCCCAGTAATGAAATTTGATTAAGTAACTTGCCTAAGAACACAAGGTAACCTATATAACAAGAGACTTGACAAGGATATATCTGACTTCAATTTTTATTTTGCCTTAGGTGGTTAATTCACGTAAATTAACAACTCTCTGAAAGAGCAGTTTCCCTTTCCTTATGCTATTGAGGTCTCATAAAATTTTCACTTGGCTTGAAACTGTTTGTTTTTCTCCTCCACTAGAAATAAAACTCCTTGAAGATACAAACTGCTTTATCGCTATTTACATTTCCAGCATCTAACAAAGTTCCTGAAATATGGCACACTCTGAAAAGGTATTTGTATTTTTAAGAAAACAGCATGACAGTAGACTCTCAATATTGCCTTCAAATACACTTCACCTCCCTAAACATTAGACCTGTGCAGAAAGTCCACATTTGCTTCCTCAGAAGCCTTTCCCTTATCCCGCTTTTTCTTCATTCCCTCTCAGAGACTCATTTTTTTCCTACCTCTGGATCTCCAGTGCCCACTGTCCTTTTCCTTTCTGCACCTTGATGAGTAGGTCATGCTGCACACCTCAGACTTTTACAATGAATGAGCAGACCCAAGGGTATAGGGCAAGCCTAGTCTTCAAGGATGATACTTTGATCTTTGTTCATCTCTGATTGGCCAAACATCACATTCAATGAAGACATTTTAAGGGTCTTAGGCAATTTCCAAACAGAATAGTAGCAGCCTGGATTTATGCATGAGGAGCCATGGATACAGAGGCAGGTGAGGTTTATGGTCAGAGGCCTGAAGAGTTGGTTTGGCTGCAGATGAGTCCTGAGTCCCAGCTACAAACAGAATAGAGAAGGCCGTCTTGGTCAGAAGGGAATAAGGAGACGAGTGATCTAGACATAAGATAATGAAAATAGGCCTGGCGATCTTGCTCTCTTGCTTTCCTGGGTTAAATCCAACCCTAGTGTTCTAATAGTGAGAGAAGGTGAGAGAGGACATTTTCTCTGGCCAAAATAGAAGCAAAAGCTGTGGAAAATTGGGGATCTCCAGGTCAGGCACAGGTACATAAAGAGCAATTTACTGAAGGCCTAGCCCCCTCCTGTGACTTAAGTGGATGTCTCTCTTGCAAATGGCCTGAGTTTGGAAAATGGAGGCCATCTCTGTGAGGAGAGAGTAGAGGTGAAGCACCTCAGAGAGTGGGACACAATATATACTTATCGCTAGGCCTGAAGGAAGAGGAGATGTGCAGGCACCTGTCATGAGGAGCTATCACTGAAAGGCCTCAAATTGGGACAAAAGAGCATAGGTCTGAATGCCAACCTTATTCTTTAACTCTGTGAATTGAACAAGGCTCTTATCTTCCCAGAGTCTGTTTTCTCTTGTGTAAAATAAGGACACAGTATTCAAGTATCCTCATTATTTACAGCTTCTAAAGTTTGTTGATCTTTAATCTTAACCCTGAAAGAGGGCATTATCAGGAAGCACTTAGGGTTTAAAGAAGCAAGACTCTGAGAGAGAATACTAGGAAGGAAAGATGAGAGGGGAAGTAGATTTATGCAGAGTCAAAGAATTAGAGTGCTTTCTGTTTACAAGAAATCAGTCCCCAGGCCTTGCCTGGGAACTGCTCATCTTTCTGTCACTCCAAGAGTAGCCTCTAAAGAGGCCTTCGATAGCCATGTGTCAAAGACACACACATGATTCTTCAGTCTTTTTAGCCCCAATCCCCAAGGCTAGGGTCTTAGACCCACTAAAGAAGAATCATGTTTTTCTTGATCTGGGCCTAGATGCCTTCCTCCTTTTTGACTGTGGTGTGTCTGTATCTCTTCAAATTTATGAAACAAATTTACGGAACAAAGACCTTAGCCTAGTTTTCTAGAGTGTAGGACATAGACTTCAAATTTTAGATATTTTGTTACTTTGTATTTTTGTTACATTGACACTTTGAGGTTTCTGTAGTATTAGGTTAAGTGTATTAATTCTAACTCCAGCCTCCTTGGTAAAACTTTTCTCTGCCTACTCCTTCTACCTAGAAATGTGTCTTGACATTTTTCAGGTCAGATCAGGTCAGGAAGAATGATTGCCATTAGGAGTACAAGGAGCTGGGTGGGCAGTAGCCATCAGTGTTGTCCAGTTCTTATCCTGAGATGAGTCAACTCACGGAGTCAGTCAAGCATTCGATGAGGAGCTACAGGTCAGTCAGGCTCTCCCTTGACCCTCATGTGTCAAGAAGCTTCTCTTACCTTCAGACAGAACTATAGATGACACCAAATAATTAGGTGTGTCTCTGATAAGCCTAAATTCTATTTTATCTCAGATGAAGACATCTATGGAATTTCTGAATTATTCTTCAGTTCTCACTAACAGTACCAGTGTTATGCAGACATTAAAACATCCTTACCAAATCATAGATTATGCCAATTGTTGTGCAGGATTTTATCTTAGAAAATTAGTAGAGAGTTACTCAAGTTTGTCATGCATTAAGTCATTTAGTTTATTGCAAGGTAGTCATGGCAAGGCACACAAGTAAGATCTCATAACATTCATTTAAAACTGGAGAATCAGAATCTACAATTACAATGTTAATTTAATGGTTACAGTGCCAGTCTTTTAGACTTAAGTCTTTTACCTTTTACCAGATGTCTCGGGAGGAAAGTTTGACCACGGCTCAACCTCAGGGGAGGTCCGTCATAGCTAGGGTTCAAGGTCTCCGGTGGCTAGCAGAGCCTCAGCAGTTTCTCAGTCTTCAGAGAGAGTAAGAGACTAGAGAAAGAGCCCATTGCCTCTGTCTTCTCTCAGTGAGTAAGCAGAAATTTAGGGTTTACTTTGTATTTTGTTTGCTGATGTTCTGGTTTCTTAGCTGGAAGTTTATATTTTTTCATTTTCAGTCTTTCTTCTAAGTCATGTATTCTAGGTTATGAATTTCCTTTAGACATTGCTTTGATGCATTAGAGAAGTTATGCCATATGTTCCTTATTATTTCACAATATCGTCTCATTTTTTAAATTTCCTTCTTGACTCAAGTAGTTCTGGAAAAAGTGTTGCTTAATTTTCCAGCATTTAATGATTTCTGTCTATATTGTCTTCTTAATTTCTAATTTAATTTCACAGTGGTCAGAGGAAATACTCCATATGAATTCAATTATCTGAAAGTTTTGGACCCACATATGATCAGTTTTGGTAAACTTTCCACGTGCATTTAATAATAATGTGGATTCTTTCATTGTTGGGTTCAGTGTTCTAAATACGTTATTTGCTTATTGTGCTGTTTTAAATCTACTATATTCTTTCTCATTTTTTGTCTCTTGATATATCTGCTACTGAAAGAGTTATGTTAAAATTCCCTATTTTGATTATGAATTTATCTATTTCTTCTTTTAATTCTGTGAAGTTTTGCTTTATACATTTTAAAGCTATGTTTTGACATTTACTTGGATTTTGATAGCTATATCTTTATTAAGGGTTTCTCCTCATTATAATAATTAAAAATTTCTCATTCTCAACAACAAAAATAAAATAAATTATTTAAAAAGTTCTCATTAACTCAATTAATGCATCTTGCCTCAAAGTCTACTTTGTGTGATATTAATATAGCTACATCAATTTGTTTTGGTATGTGTATAGTACATACATTTTCCCTGTCATTTACTTTCAACTTTTCTTTTACCCTCTTATATAAGTGGAGTATCTTGCAAGCAGCGAATAGTTGAACTCTGTTGTTGTACCTAGATTGATTTTTACTTGGAAAATTTAACCCATTTACTTTAAATGCAATCAATGATATAGTACAGTTAATATCTACCATTTGCTTTAAATTGATCCACCTCATTCATGTTCCTTTTTCTCTTTTTTTCCTTCTTTGGATTAAATATTTTTGTTATTATTCCAGATTTTCCTCTTATTTTCAGTAGCTTTACTATGGTATACCTTGGTGCAAAAGTTTCTATACCCTTCTCGGAGTTCTCTGAGATACTTGAATACAGGAGTTGATATCTTTCATCTATTTTAGAAAATTCTCATCCATTATCTCTTTAGATATAACTTCTGCTGCCTTCTCTCTCTACCTTTCTCTCTCCTTTTCTTTCTTCTCCTCTCTGTTTCTCCTCTTTCTATGACTCCAATTCTGTAGGTTAGACTTATTGCACATGCCACAAATATATTGTATGTGCTGTTCTTTTTTCAATTCTTTTCCTGTCTGTGCTTCAGTTTGAAATTTTCTATTGATGTGAGTTCTAAGTCACTAATTCTGTCTTCTGCTATGTCTAAACTGCCTTTAAATCTATCCATTCAATTCTTAATTCTAGATATTTTATTTTATGTTGGAGATTGTTCTTTTGATTCCTTTTATATAGATTACAATTCTGTTATAATTTTCCATCTTTTCATCAACTTTTTCTCTCCTTTTCTCCATTTTCCTAAATATGTTGATGATAATTAAATTCCTAATCTGCTAACTAGTATCTTTTTCATCTGTGCTTCTGCCTTCTTTTATATTTTCTTCTTAGTCATGTGGTCCCATCTCTTTATATGCCAGGTAATTTTTTTTAATTGAATGCTAGAAATTATATATAAAAACATCTGAAAGGATTCACCTTTTTTTCTGCTAGGTAGACAGGGGAGGGAATGATGATCACCCAAATATCTATATCCAACATAGAACTGAACTGGAACAAGTCTTGATATCAATCAACCTCTTGTTTGCCTCTATTCCTGTCATGGGACTTCAAGGCTTTCAATAGACAACCTGGGATGTCTTTGGTTGCTTAGTACCAGGAGAATGAAGAAATATCTGTTCTGCTTCCCAAGATGTTTGGCTAAGTTCTTTGGCCTCTTTCCCTTCAAACCTTCAATATTGGGCATGTATTTGAGGAAAAACCCTGCCATGTGATAGTGACCAGATGTCTTCAATTTTGTCACTCCAGGCACATATAACCACCAAAGTTTTACTGGCTTCTCTGTCTCAACAGCAGCCCTATGCCTTGCCTAAACCCAGATTTTCAACCATTAGCCCATGCATTGAATTGGGGGATTCTCAGAAAAAATGCATCTCTAGATCCTTAGCTAAACTCTGAAATAATCTCCATTGGAATTTTGGCACATTTAATCCCATGTTGTTTCCACAAATGTCAGATATCTTTTATAAAAATTTATATTATCTGTAAAGTTTTTTCAGTTTTATCCCATAGGAGCATGGGCCTATTGTGAACACCTCCATTCTTCATGAAAGCAGAAGGTTTACTTGTGATTCTCTGCTTCACTGTACTTAAAGTTCAGCACTTATGGAAGTGATTTAACCTTTCTTTTCATCATTTTTCTCGCAGGTAAAAAGGAGAGAATAATAACACAGTGGGTCCAATTTGTGTGTTCAAATGAATTCAGAGAAGAAATATAACCTATCACTACTCTGTGGAGGTGTTAAATATACATGATATTTTGTTTCTCCCAGAGTACACAGAACTCCAACTTTTGAAGATAGCAACTCCCGATGTGAAGACCAAGTATAGATCAGATTTTTGGGGGGAAGGAGCAATATTCTGTGATTCTCACTGAAATCTGGCCAATGTTAACATCATCTGACATCAACTATCATGTAAGATTGCATAATCTATCAAAGAGGAACATATTATTTGAAATGAAGTAGCCAGCTCTGGAGTCTGAAGGCTAGAATCATAGGTAAAGTATTCTGGGGTAAACCATGACCTGTCTCATGCTGCACTCATTTTCAGCTCTGAATGAGGGCACAAAAAGAACAAATCTGATTGGCCATGGGTCTATGGCTGCCACCTGAGGCTTCTGATGAGCTCGCCCCAGTTCCTGATTCTTTCTCTTTGCTCTCATCCTTCCAACTCCCAGGTCAATGGCACTGAGTGTGTGGTTTACAAGAAATCAGTCCAGCTGCTGCTCCATGGCAATGACTCTAACTGAACTCCCTGATCTGCTGATTCAGAGAAAGACACTGTCAACTGCTCAGGGTAGAGATTCTGAGGTTTCTAGTATAGCCTTCTCAGACTCTAGGCAGAACTCCACATTTCAGAAAGTTAACTCTGATAGGACCTATGTAACAGCTTCTACTTCAGACCACTCACTACATTATTTCAGTGAGATTCAATTTCCTGTTTTTCAACCCCACTGACCTTCTATCATGTTGTTTCTGTAGAAAGCCAGACCCAGCTGCTGCCCCTGTGCAACAACTCCATGTTTGATCTATCAGACTCTGCAGCCTCCGAGGACAGTGCTCTCAACTGCTCAGGACAAGAACTCCTTCTCTTCCCTATATAAATGTCCCATTGACAAAGTTCTCTCTCCCCAGAAAACAGACAGCTCCGCCTGGTGGATGGGGGAAGACGCTGTACTGGGAGAGTGGAGATCTTTTACCAGGGCAAATGGGGCACCATCTGTGATGACCACTGGGACCTGAACGATGCCCATGTGGTGTGTAGACAGTTGGGCTGTGGACAAGCCATCAATGCCGTATCTCAGGCTCTCTTTGGGAATGGATCAGGGGTCATCTGGCTGGATGATGTAAACTGCACAGGACAAGAATCCCATGTATGGAAGTGCCCTTCCCAGGACTGGGGGAAAAATGACTGCAATCACCATGAGGACGCAGGAGTCAGCTGCTCAGGTATGGTAAATTCACTGTCCACTATCTGGGAGAGTGGAATGTTCCAGGGAAGCTGGTTTCTGATTTCTAGGAAAAGTCTGAGTCTCAGAAAGGTCTGAGATTTGTACCCATCACCCCTGACTGCTCAATGCAGGTGTAAATAACAGGCTTCATTTACTTCCCACTTGCAAGTCTCAACTGCTAGTATTTCATTCTCCAGTTGTCTTACCTGACAAGATGGTTTGTTCTAGTATCATCCAAATTAAAATCGAGCTTCATAATTTTTTTTATTGTACTTTAGATGAAGGTTTACAGAGCAAATTAGTTTCTCATTAAACAGTTGATACCCATATTGTTTTGTGATATGCATTCTCAACTCCATGAAATGTTAGCACTCTCCCCTTCTCAACCTTCAGTTCCCCATTACCAGCCTTCCTGTCTCCTCCTGCCTTCTCATCCTTGTCCCTGGGCTGACTGCCCATTTAGTCTCATTTTGTTTTAAGTGCATGTCTAATATTTGGCTGAAGGGTGAATCTCAGGAGTGATTTCAGTACTGAGATAAAAGAGTGTCCGGGGGGTGGCGGGGCCAAGATGGCAGGGTAGTCAGATGCTTCTGGTGGACCTTCTTACAACAAAGACCCAAAAAAATGAGAATCGATTATATGTGACAATCTAGGGGCCCTGAACATCAAAGGCAAAGTTGAGGAACCCGACTGAGTGGCAGGTGGAGGGAGAGACAGTTCGGAAGCAGAGAGGAATTGCCAGACCTGACCCAGCGAGAGCCTGAGCCCTGCAGGCCTGATCAGCTCATGGCTGAGCAGTGAGGCAGGCAAACAGTGGTGCTCAGCAGGTGTATTCTGCACCGGGAGAGACCCAGTGGCAGAGAATCTACTTGGCTACCCAGAACCAGTGAGAAGCAGCCCTCGATCGGCAAAAGATAAGTACTTGTATCTGGCCTACCAAGTGAATAAAAAATACTTCCCTTAGGGAAAAACCTCTCTCCCATTTACCTCCCTGCTCTGGGCTCTACATTGGGTCCTGGACCAGCTTCAGCAATTGCTGAATCCCCTGGGCCAGAAGTAGAATCCGTCACACACCCCAAGCTATTCTCCTGGCCTTGGAGAGTGAACAAATTAACAAGCAGGGGAAAAGATAAACTGCTGGCTCCCCTAAGCCAGGAATTCAGGGTAGGCACAGCTACTTTGCCTAGGCACAGGCATAAGGGATCCACAGATTTTGAGTGCCTTTCTCTCTCCATTTCAATGGCATAGGCCCTCATTACTGCAGTACAACAGGGTATATACCTGAAGTCTAACTTCAACTGATTCAGCTGTGAAGTGACAGGTTAGTGATTTTTTGACACTGCTCTGCCCATTAAGCAGGGTCTTCACCTATCCACATCAGGGGATTGAGGACTGGTGGAACCAACCATGCCACCTAGCCACCTGCAGTAGCAGCCCAAGAAAAAGAAGCTGCCGCCCAGTCCTTACAGCCAACAGCATCAGGTGCTCATAGTCCAGTTGCAAAACCCACCCTCCTCCGCTCTCTAGGGAACAGGGACATGCCTTCTTCCTGAACACTTGGGGGCAGCCATCTGCCCCCTGCCTTGCTCAGAGTGTGTCCCCCTCCTACAGAAAGATGCCTGTGCCTACACCAATTACCCATGCCTGTCTAGGACTGTAGGTGAAGCCTACACCACACACGTGGTGGCTATCTACCTGGGCACATGAGCTGAATCCATACAGGACAAGTGGGTGGACTCCTGAGCTCACATACCTAGTAACAGATCTAACCACCTGGTGACAGGACTTTAGAGCTTCAAAGGTGTCAGTAATCAAACTAGCTTACACAAGCAGCCTATTTAAGTATATCAAAACAAAACAAGAAGCGAAGACACAGTAAGCAAACATAAAATAAATAAATATAATAACTTATTGATGGTTCGGAGACAACAGTCAATATCAAACCACATAAAGAAGCAGTCCAGGAAGGCTTCAGCAAGCTCCCAAAATAAAGAATCAAGAAATTTTCCAGAGGAAGAAAATTTCTTGGAATTACCAGAGGCAGAATACAGAAGATTAACATACAGAACTCTTCAAGAGATTAGGAAGGAAATTAAGCAAAACGCAAAACACACAACAGAGGAAATTAAAAAGATTAGAGAAGAGCATAATGACAAATTTAACAGGCTGCAAGAATCCATAGAAAGACAGCAGTCAGAAATCCAGAAGATTAACAATAAAATTTCAGAATTAGACAACTCAATAGAAAGTCATAGGAGCAGAATTGAGGCAATAGAAGTCAGAATCAGTGAGACTGAAGATAAAGCACTTGACACCAACTTATTTCAGGAAAAATCAGGTAAAAGAATTTTAAAAAATGAAGAAACCATAGGAATTATGTGGGACTTTATCAAGAGGAATAACCTACGAGTGATTGGAGTACCATAACAGGGAGGGATAACAGAAGATACAGAGAGAATTGTTGAAGATTTGTTGGCAGAAAACTTCCCTGATATCATGAAAGATGAGAAGATATCTATCCAAGATGCTCATTGAACCCCACATAAGATAGATCCCAAAAGAAAGTCACTAAGACATATTATAATCAAACTGGCCAAAACCAAAGACAAAGAGAGAATTTTAAGAGTGGCTAGGGATAAATCAAAAGTCATCTACAAAGAAGAGTCAATAAAAATAAACTCGGACTACTCAGCAGAAACCATGCAGGCAAGAAGGCAATGGGATGACATATATAAAGCCTTGAAGTAAAAAAACTGCCAGCCAAGAATAATATATCCAGCAAAACTGTCTCTCAAATATGATGGTGAAATTAGGGCATTTCCAGACAAACAGAAATTTAGGGAATTTGCAAAAACCAAACCAAAATTAAAACAAATCCTAAAGGGAGACCTCTAGTTAGAAAATCAATAACATCAGATAAAAACCCAAGACTAGAACACAGGACAGAGCAACCAGATATTAACCCAGATAGGGAAGTCACAAAAATAAATCAAAGCTAAAACACTGAAAATAGGAAAACAGATGTCAATATGTAAACTATGGCAACATTAAAACAAAAAAGAGGGACTTACAAAAGGTAGACATAGATTTTTCATATGAAGAGGAAGACAAGGCAATATAAAGAAATAAAAGACTGGTATAAACTTAGAAAAATAGGGGTAAATATTAAGGTAACCGAAAGGAAACTAACAATCCTACAAGTCAAAATAAAAAACAACAAAAATATAAAGACTCAGCAAATACGAAATCAACAACATTGAAAAAGATGAGAACAAAATACATAAAGAAAATCAACTCAGCACAGAAAATTAAGTGGAACAAAGAAACTGTGAACAACACACAAAAAAAGACATCAAAATGATAGCACTAACCTCATACCTATCAATAATTATGCTGAATGTAAATGGACTAAATGTACCAATAAAGAGAGAATGGCAGAGTGGGTAAAGAAACATGATCCATCTAGATGCTGCCTACAAGAGATACACCTTAGACTTAGAGACACAAACAAACTAAAACTCAAAGGATGGAAAAAAATATATCAAGCAAATAACAGTCAAAAAAGAGCAGGAGTGGCAATATTAATCTCTGACATAGTAGACTTTAAAGTAAAATCCACCACAAAGGATAAGGAAGAACACTGTATAATGACAAAGGGTCAATACACCAGAAGGACATAACTATAATAAATATTTATGCACCCAATGACAGGTCTCCAAAATACATAAAACAAACCCTAACAGCATTGAAAAGAGAGATACACAGCTCCACAATAGTAGTAGGGGACTTCAACACACCACTTTCGGTGAAGGACAGAACATCCAGAAAGAAACTCAACAAAGACACAGAAGATCTAAATGCTACAATCAACCAACTTGATTTCATAGGCATATACCAAACACTCCACCCAACAGCAGGCGAGTATACTTTCTTTTCCAATGCACATTGAACATTTTCCAGAATAGACCACATATTAGGCCATAAAGCAAGCCTTAACAAAATCCAAAGTATCAAAATATTACAAAGCATCTTTTCTAACCATAAAGCCATAAAATTAGAAATCAATAACAGAAAAAGCAAGGAAAAAAAATCAAACACATGGAAACTGAACAACATCTTGCTCAAAAGCTACTGGGTCATAGAAGAAATTAAAGATGGAATAAAGAAATAAATAGAATCAAACAAGAATGAAAACGCATCCTACCAGAACCTTTGGGACACAGCAAAAGCAGTGCTCAGAGTCGGTTTACAGCAATAAATGCACACATAAAAAAGAAGAAAGAGCCATAATCAAAACATTAGCCCTACAACTGGAACAAGTAGAAAGAGAGCAGCAAAAGAAACCCTCAGCTCCAGAAGGAAGGAAATAATAAGAATTAGAGCAGAATTAAATGAAATAGAGAATAGAAAAACAATTGAAAGAGTTAACAAGTCCAAAATCTGGTCCTTTGAAAAGATCAACAAAATTGATAAACCA
>NW_004444118.1:2560168-2591430 GCF_000243295.1 Trichechus manatus latirostris | reverse complement strand
ATGGCATAAACAGAATACGAACCATAAGTAACAATGCACAAACACCAGAAGAGAGACTACATAACTGGGAGCTCCTAAAAGTCAAACATTTATGCTCGTCAAAAGACTTCACCAAAAGAGTAAAAAGACAACCTATAGACTGGGAAAAAAATTTTGGCTACGACAAATCCAGTCAGCATCTAATATCCAAAATCTACAAGATACTGCATAACCTCAACAACAACAAGACAAATAACCCAATTAAAAAATGGGCAAAGGATATGAACAGGCACTTCACCAAAGAAGATATTGAGGCAGCTAACAGACACATGAAGAAATGCTTATGATCATTAGCCATTAGAGAAATGCAGATCAAAACTACAATGACCTATCATTTCATCTGAAAAAGGCTAGCATTAATCCAAAAAACACAAAATAATAAATGCTGGAGGGGTTGTGGAGAGACTGGAACACTTACACACTATTAGTGGGAATGTAAAATGGTACAACCACTTTGGTAATCAATTTGGCGCTTCCTTAAAAAGCTAGAAACAGAAATACCATACTATCCAGCTACCCCTCTCCTTGGAATATATCCTAGAGAAATAAGAGCCATCACACGAATAGATATATGCACACTCATGCTCATTGCAGCACTATTCACAATAGCAAAAAGATGGAAACAACCTAAGTGCCCATCAACGGATGAATGGATAAACAAATTATGGTATATCCACACAATGGAATACTACGCAGTGATAAAGAACAACGATGAAGCCATGAAATGTCTTACAACATGGAGGAAGCTGGAAGTCATTATGCTGAGTGAATTTAGTCAGTCACAGAACGACAAATATTGTATAAGACCACTATTATAAGAACACAAGAAAAGGTTTAAACACAGAATAAAACATTCTTTGATGGTTACAAGGGTGGGGAGGGAGGATGAGGGTTATTTACTAACTGGATAGTAGATGAGAATTATCTTAGGTGAAGGAAGGACAGCACACACTACAGGGGAAGACAGCACAACTGGGCGAAACCAAAGCTAAGAAGTTTCCTGAATACAGTCAAACACTTTGAGGGACAGAGTAGCAGGGGTAGGTGACTGGGGGCCATGCTTTCAGGGGACATCTAGGTCAATTGACATAACAAAACTTATTAAGAAAATGTTCTGCATCCTACTTTGGTCAGTGGCATCTGGGGTCTTAAAAGCTTGCAAGCGGACATCTAAGATGTATCGATTGGCCACCACCACCTGGAGTAAAGGAGAATGAAGAACACCAAAGACATGAGGAAAGTATTAGCCCAAGAGACATAAAGGGCCACATAAACCAGAGACTTCATCAGCCTGAGACTAGAAGAACTAGCTTGTGCCCGGCTACCACCAATATACCGCCCTGACAGGGAACACAACAGAGAGTCCTGGATGGAGCAGGAGAAAAGTGGGGTGCAGAACTCAAATTCTAGTAGGAAGACCAGACTTAATTGTCTGAATGAGACTAGAGGAACCCTGGAAAACATGGCCCCTGGATTCTCTATCAGCCCAGAACTAAAACAATTTCCAAGGCCAGCTCTTAAGACAGGGATTAGACTGGACTGTGGGACATAAACTGATACTCATGAGGAGTGTGCCTCTTAGCTCAATTAGATACAAGAGACTAAATGGGCAGCTTCTGTCCGGGGGTGAGATGGGAAGGCAGAGAGGGTTAGGAGCTGGTTGAATGGACATGGGGAATCAGGGGTGGAAAAAGGAGAAGTGTACTGTCACAGTATGGGGAGAGCAGTTAGTGTCACTTAACAATGTATGTATAAATTTTTGTATGGGAGACTAACTTGAAGTGTAAACTTCATTTAAACTACAGTAAACATTTTTTAAAAAAGGGTATCCAGGGGCCATACTCTCAGAGTTTCTCCAGTCTCTGTCAGACCAGTAAGTCTGGTCTTTTTTTGTGAATTTGAATTTTGTTCTATATTTTTCTCCAGCTCTGTCTGGAACCCTCTATTGTGATCCCTGTCAGAGAAGTCAGTGGTGGTAGCCAGGCACCATCTAGTTGTGCTGGACTCATTCTAGTGGAAGCTGTAGTAGTTGTGGTCCATTAGTCCTTTGAAGGAATCGTTCCCTTGTGTCTTCAGTTTTCTTCATTCTCCCTTGCTCCAGATGGAGTAGGACCAGTGGAGTATCTTAGATGACCACTCACAAGCTTTTAAGACCTCAGACACTGCTTACCAAAGTAAGATGTAGAACATTTTCTTTATAAACTATGTTATGTCAATTGAGCTAGATGTCCCCTGAGACCATAGTCCCCAGCTCTCAGCCCAGTAATTTGGTCCCTCAGGGAGTTTGGATGTGTCTATAAAGCTTTCATGACCTTGCCTTGGTCAAGTTGTGCTGACTTCCCCCGTATTGTGTACTGTCTTACCTTTCACCAAAGTTATCACTTATCTACTGTCTAGTTAGTGTTTTTCCCTCCCCACCCCTCCTCTTCCTAGAAACCATCAAAGATTGTTTCCTTCTGTGTGTAAATCTTTTCATGACTTTTTGTAATAATGGCCTCATACAGTGTTTGCTTTTGGTGGTTAACATTTCACTCACTATAATGCCTTCCAGATTCATCCATGTTGTGAGATGTTTTGCAGATTCATCATTGTTCTTTATTGTTCAGTAGTATTCCATTGTGCATATGTACCACGGTTTATTTATCCATTCGTCTGTTGATGGGCACTTAGATTGTTTTCATCTTTTTGCTATTGTGAATAATGCTGCAAAGAACATTGATGTGCACATGTCTATTCATGTGACAGCTCTTATTTCTCTAGGATATTTTCCTAGGAGTGGGAATGCTGAATAGTATGATATTTCTATTTATAGCTTTTTAAGGAAATGCCGTATCGTTTTCCAAAATGGTTGTACCTATTTACATTCCCACCAGCAGTGCATAAGAGTTTCAAGCTCCCTGCAGCCTCTCCAATGTTTGTTATTTTCTGTTTTTTTTTCAATTTGTGCCAGTAATGTTGGGGTTACATGGTGTGATGGTTAAGATTGCATGTCAACTTGGCTGGGCCATGATCCTCAGTGTTCTGGCAGTCATATAATGTTGCTATCACTTCCATGTTGAGATTTGATATGAGATCACCCTCATGATGGGATCTGCTATAAGTAACCAATCAGTTGAAGGGGAGTTTCTTTGGACGTGTGGCCTGCACAGAATATAAGTAGACATTCCAGCAAGACTCAGAGGCTTTTTGCTACACTGGATCTTGCAGCTGGCTCCTGTTTGTCTGATCTCTGGTTCTTGGGACTTGAGCCAGCAGCTTACTTGTGGTCTTGGCTACAGGTCTTGAGATCCATTGATCTTCGCAGCCTGTGAGCAAGAGCCCTACTCTCTGACCTGCTGATCTTGGATTGACCAGCCCCTGCGGCTATGTTAATCAAGAGAAGCCTCTATCCTGACCAACAGCCTCTACAACCATATGAGCCATTTCCTTGATAGAAATCTGTGTGTGTGTGTGTGTGTGTGTGTGTGTGTGTGTGTGTGTGCACTTTACTGGTTTTGCTTCTCTAAAGAACTTAGCCTAAGACACATGGTATTTCATTGTAGTTTTGATTTGCTTTTCTCTAATGGCTAGTGACCGCAAGCATTTCCTCATGTGTCTGTTAGCAGCTTGAATGTCTTCTTTGGTGAAGTGTCTGTTCATATTCTTTGCCCATTTTTTAATTGGATTATTTGTCTTTTTGTTGTAGAGGTGTTGGATTTTCCTGTAGATTTTAGAGATTAGAACTTTGTTGGATTTGTCATAGCCAAAAAAATTTTCCCAGTCTGTAAATTCTCTTTTTACTCTTTTGGTGAAGTCTTTTGATGAGCGTAAGTGTTTAATTTTTAGAAGATCCCAGGTATCTAGCTTATATTCTGGTGTTTGTGTATTGTTAGTTATTATTTGTATCCTATTTATGCAGTGTATTAGGGCCTCCAGCATTGACCTATTTTTTATTCTATGATCTTTATAGGTTTTGGTTTTATATTTACATCTGGGTTCTCAATCCTATTCCATTGGTCAATGTACCTGTCATACCAGTACCAGACTGTTTCGACCACTGTAGCTGTATAGTAGGTTCTGAGGTCAGGTAGTGCAAATCCTCCTACTTTATTCTTTTTCTTAAATAGTGCTTTACTTATCTGGGGCCTCTTTCCTTTCCATATAAAATTAATTATTACTTTTCCATCTCATTAAAGAATACCATGGTATTTGGATCAGGTTTGCATTTTATTTGTAGCTTGCTTTGGGTAGAATTGATATTTTCACAATTTTGAATCTACCTATCCATGAGCATAGTATGTTTTTCCATTTATGTCAAGCTTCATAATTTTTTTTATTTTTATTTAAAAAATTTACTTTCTATAAGAGTTAACATTTACAAAATACCATGCGCACTCCCTTTGTGACAGTGACTCTGTTAAAGAGAGTGATGAGAATGAGAATATAAAAGCCTATGAATGGTCTTCTAAGATACATCTACTGGTGCCATCCCAGCTAAAGCAAAGGAGAATGAAGAAAATCAAAGACACAAGGGAAGGATTAGTCCAAAGGACTAGTGGACCACAACTACCACAACCTCCACCACATTGAACCCAGAACAACTAGATGGTGCCCAGCTACTGCCACCAACTGCTCTGACAGGGATCATAATAGAAAGTCCCAGACAGAGTGGGAGAAAAATGTAGAACAAAATTCAAATTTACAAAAAAAAAAAGAAAAAAAGACCAGACTTGCTGGTCTGACAGAGACTGGAGAAACCCCAAGAGCATGGCCCCTGTACACCCTTTTAGCTCAGTACTGAAGTCACTCCTGAGGTTCACCCTTCAGCCAAAGATTAGACAGGTCTATAGGGCAAACAGTAACACAAATGAGGAACATGCTTCATAGTTCAATCATGTATACAAGACTAAATGGGCACACCAGCCCAAAAGCAAAGATGAGAAGGCAGGAACAGGAAAACAGGATGAATGGAAATAGGGATCCTGGGGTGGAGGAGAGGAGAGTGTTGTCACATCGAGGGGTTGGCAACCAATGTCACAAAAAAATTTGTGTATTAATTGTTTAATGCAAAACTAATTTGCTCTGTAAATTTTCATCTAAAACACAATTAGAAAAAAAAAAGAAGAGGATACTTTGCTGTCATTTCTAGGGGCCTGGTCGTGCAGTGATTAAGAGCCTTGGCTGCTAACCAAAAGGTCAGCAGTTTGAATCCACCAGCTGATCCTTGGAAACCCTATGGGGCAGTTCTACTCTGTCCTATAGGGTTGCTATGAGTTGGAATCAACTTGATGGCAATGGGTTTGGTTTTGGTTTGGTTGAATTATTTCTATACGTATGGTGTGAGGCACTGTTTTGCATTAAGTTAGTACAAGTAGAAGTAAAGGGAATACCACTCAGTAAACCAGACAAGAATTTATGTATTTGTGTTCAATTGCAGGGTGCAGGGCAAGTTTGGGATTCAGGCAGAAGTATCTATATCTCCTATGCTGAAAGGACCAAAGAACTGTGGGCGAAATGCTCTGAATCACAGGGTTTTCCTTCTTCTGCTGTTACTAGAAAAGATTCTCTCTCCCTTTTTTCTTTCTAAACAACATCCATATAACCTCAGACTTTGTAGGAACACTCAGCCATTTGCTTGCAAGTCAGTGGTGAATGCAATATATATTAATTTCTATGTTTGTTTCTGGCAATCTTCTCCTGTAAAGATTACAGCCTAGAAATCTCTATGGGGCAGTTCTACCTTGTCACATGGTATCACTATGAGTCGGAATCAGCTTGTTTTCACCCAACAACAACAAAACATGTTTTGTGGTAAGAGGTTATAGAGCTAATACCTAATGGTTTCAATGATTTAAGTGAAGTTCACTTGCTGGTTTATTTGATAAGAATGAAAATAAAGGGACAAATAGAGTTTTTGAAGAAAGTAGAAGGGCTTATAGTAGCTGGACGTAGATGGCAATAGGAGCTGTCAAAGGGCACAGAAGTTTTCTCTGAGCAGCACTGAGGGCCCAAGTGTGGTGTGGAGAATGCCATGCATGCATTTATGTGAATTCTGACTGGTTGTAGGGAAGAAAACTGAGTGGTAAAATTGACTCAAGGTTGAGGTATGTAGGAGGTATATATGGTGAGAGAAAGGGTCCCAGTGATGAACTTTAATTAAGTAACTTGCCTAAGAACACAGGGTAATTAAGTAGCAAAAGACTGGACAAGGATACATCTGACTTCAATTTTCATTTTGCCTTAGTGGGTTAATTTATATAAATGAATAGCTCTCTGAAAAGGGCAGTTTCCCTTTCTATGAGCTACCAAGGCCTCTCACAAAATTTTCACAGGACTTGAAAATGTCTACTTGGATGTCTCTCACACTAGCAGTGTTGTTGTTGTTGCTGTTAGGTGCCGACTCATAGCAATCCTATCTACAACAAAACAAAACACTGCCCAGTCACGCACCAGCCTCACAATCGTTGCTATGTTTGAGCCCATTGTTGCAGCCACTGTGTCATTCCATTTCATCGAGGGTCTTGGTCTTTTTTGTTGCCCCTTCGCCTTACCAAGCATGATGTCTGCTCCAGGGACTGGTCCCTCCTGATAACGTGTCCAAAGTACGTGAGACAAAGGCTCGCCATCCTCACTTCCAAGGAGCACTCTGGCTGTACTTCCTTCAAGACAGATTTGTTTATTCTTTTGGCAGTCTATGATATATTCACTATTCTTCACCAATGCCATGATTCAAATGTATCAGTTCTTCTTCAGTCTTTTGTATTCATTGTCCAGCTTTCACATGCAGATGAGGCTATTAAAAATACCATGGCTTGGATCAGTTGCCCCTTCATCCTCAAAGTGGCCTCTTTGCTGTTCAACACTTGAAAGAGGTCTTTTGCAGCAGATTTGCCCAGTGCAATGCATTGTTGATTTCTTGACTCCTTCTTCCATTGGTGTTGATTGTGGTTCCAAGTAAAATGAAATCTTTGACAACTTCAATATTTTCTCTGTTTATCATAATGTTACTTATTGGTCCAATCGTGAGGATTTTTATTTTCTTTATGTTGAGGTGTAATCCATACTGAAGACTATAGTCTTTCATCTTCATCAGTAAGCGCTTCAAGTCCTCTTCATTTTCAGCAAGCAAGGTTGTGTCATTTGTATAACGCAGGTTAATTAGTTTTCCTCTAATCCCGATGCTGCGTTCTTCTTCAAGTAGTCCAGCTTCTCAAATTTTTC
The DNA here is from genome assembly GCF_000243295.1 of Trichechus manatus latirostris. NCBI lineage: Eukaryota > Metazoa > Chordata > Mammalia > Sirenia > Trichechidae > Trichechus > Trichechus manatus. Next base: position 2,584,191 of record NW_004444118.1, on the reverse strand, counting down.
CTTAGCAGACAGATTGAACAAGTATGGTGAAAGGATACAACCCTGACACACACCTTTCCTGGTTTTAAACCACGCAGTATCCCCAGCAGTAAAGCCTCACAAAAATAGGAACGTTACAATTTACATTTTTAGCACTTAACGAAAGTCCTGGAACATGGCAAAGTCTAAAAAAAGTTTGTATTTTGAAGAAAACAACATGAAAGTGGACTCTCAATATTGCCTTCAAATGCCTTTCTCCTCCTTAAATATCAGATCTGTGAAGAAAGTTCAAGTATGCTCCCTTAGAAGCCTCCCCTTTCTCCCCCTTTTTCATCATTTCCTTCTCAGAGGCTCAACTTTTTTCTACCCCTGGACCTCCGGTGGAGCCCTGGTGGTGCAGTGGTTAAGAGTTACGGCCTCTAACCAAAAGGTCAACAGTTCAAATCCACCAACTGCTCCTTGGAAACCTATGGGGAAGTTCTACTCTGTCCTATAGGTTTGCTATGAGTCGGAATCGGCTCAACGGCAACAGAACGGACCTCCAGTGACCTACTCTCTTTGTCTCTGGCTGCACCTTGATAGGAAGGTCATGCTGAATACCTCAGGCTTTCAGGGATAAATGACTGACCAAGCATCCCATCCAATAGAGACATTTCTAGGGTCTCGGGCTAAACAGTGCTCTGTTCCAGATAGAGTAGCAGGAAATTGGATTGATGGGTGAGGAGCCAATGGATACAGAAGCAGGTGAGGCTTATGGCCAGAGCTCTGAAGAGTTGATTTGGGTGCGGATGAGACCCAGCTACAGGCAGGATAAAGGAGGCAGTCTTGGTCAGAGGGAAAGAAGTAAAAGAGTGATCTATATGTAAGATATTAGATCTTGAGGCCTGGTTATCCTTGCTCTCACGCTTCCTTGAAAAAAATACAGCCCTAAAGCTCTAACAGGGAGAGGAAGAGAGAGAGGTCATTTCCTCTGGCAAAAAGAACCCTAAGAAGAAGCAGTTCAGGCACTGATACAGAAAGCACAGTTTCCTGAAGGCCTGGCCCCCTGAGACCCTTCCTGTGACTCAGCTCGATGTCTCTCTTGCAAATGGACTGAATGTGGAAAATTGAGGCCATCTCTGCAAGGAAGAGTAGAGCTGAGGCAGCAAGAAGAGTCAGACATAACATATACTTATCACTCGGCCTGAAGGAAGAGCAGCTGTTGTGCAGGCACCTGGGATGAGGCGCTGTCAACCGAGAGACATCAAATGGGGACAAAAGAGCGTAAGTCTGGATACCAACCCTGTTCTCCAACTCCGAAAACTTGAACAAGTTACTTACCCTCCCAGGTTCTGTCTTCTCTGGTATAAAATAAGAACACAGGACTTGGCATCCTCATTATTTACAGTTTCTTAAGCTTGTCAAACTTTAATCTTAAACTGAAAGAGGGCATTATCAGGAATTGTTTGGGATATTGGAGAAGACTCTGAACCACCACCCATCTCTTAGTTTGTTGTACTGTGGTGGCTTGCATGTTACTGTGATGCTGGAAGCTATGCCACTGGTATTTCAAATCCCAGCGGGGTCACCCATGGTAGACCGGTTTCAGCAGGGCTTGGAGACTAAGACAGACTAGGAAGAAAGTCCTGACCATCTACTTCCAAAAATCAGCCAATGAAAATATTTTGGATCACAACAGAACATTGTCTAATATAGTGCTGGAAGATGAGCCCCTTACATTGGGAGGCACTACAAGATAGCTAACAATAGACTCGCACATACCAACAGTTGTAAAGATGGCGCAGGACAGGGCAACATTTTGTTCTATTATACATAACGTCGCCGCAAGTTGGAGCTGACTCAATAGCAACTAACAACAGCAGGACACTAAGAGAAAATATTAAGGAGGGAAGGTGAGAGAGGGAGTGGATTTAATCTAGAGTCATATAGATTACCTTCTTTGAGTAGAAGGAAACCAACCCCCAAATGGGCCTCAAATGGGAACTGCAAATCATTCTGACACTCCAAGAGTTGCAGCTAAAGAGGCCTTTTTTGATCATGTGCCAAACACATACACAGGCTTAAGTCCTTTTGAGCCCCAATCCCCAAACTGGGGGTCTTAGAATCATGTTTTATTTGATCTAAGCAAGAGAGCCTTTCTCCTCTTCTTTTTTTTTAATTGTAGGATCGCTATGAGTCAGAATCGACCCAACAGCAACAGGTTTGGTTTTTTGGTTTTATACTTTAAGTGATTGAATTTTATGACATGTGAATTATGTCTCAATCTTTTTATTATGGCAAATATATATGTAACAAATATTTGCCATTTTAACATTCTTCACAGGTACTATTCAGTGACATTAATTATGTTCATTGTGTTGTTCAACCATCACCATTATCTATTCCCAAATTTTTTCAATACTCTTAACAGAAGCTCAGTGTCCCCTAAGCAATGAATTCCCCTTTTCTCCTCCCTCCAGGTCTCCTCTGGTAACCACTAATAAACTTTGGTCTCTATAAAAAAACAAAAACAAACAAAAGTCTTCATTGGGCCGATTCCAACTCATGGCAACCCCATATGTTTCAGAGGAGAATTGCTCCATAGGGTTTTCTGGTCTCTACAGAATTGCCTTTCCTAGATATTTCATAGGAGTAGGATCATACAATATTTATTCTTCTGTAATTGACTTATTTCATTCAGCATAATGTTTTCAAGTTTCATCCATGTTGTAGCATGTATCAGAACTTCATTCTTCTTATGGCTGAGTCATATTCCATTGTACTGTATACTACATTTTTTTTTATTTCATTTTATTTTTTGCTGAAAAAATACACAGCAAAGTATACACCATTTCAACAAATTCTATATGTACCATTCAGTGACATTTTTTACATTCTTCAAGTGTGTAACCATTCTTACTATCCTTTTCCAAATTTTTCCACCACCATTAATGTAAAATCACTGCCCTGTAAGCTTCTCATCCAACCTTTTGAGATGCTGTTGTCAGTTTGATCTCACATAGATAAATCTATGAGAGAGCAGTATGCTCATTGTAGGTCTCACACACTTTAAAGCCACTTTTTATATCAGGAAACTCTGCATTCTGGCTTTCTGGGTGAGGTACATTGTTATCATTTTGTTCTAATTCACGATGTAAATTGGAAATGATATTGTGGAAACACTTCAGGAATCCAGGTTTTATTTCAATATATCGATGTCAGATAAACAGGAGCTTGTCTAATTAGAATGCCTGATGTAACCATTTCAAGAAAGTACATTAATTCTTTTGGTGTTCATGCATCCTATTTGGATGGCTTACTTTTGATAACAAAACATTATTTGAACATTTACTACGTTTCTTTCCTGAGGAAAGCAACTTCCTATGAACTTCATTACACAGACTTACTGTTACATAAAGGAGCACTGGTAGCTTATTGGTTAAGTGCTTGGCAGTTCAAACTCGCCCAACAGAGCTGTGGGAGAAAGACCTAGCAATCTGCTCCCGTAAAGATTACAGCCTATAAAACCCTATGAGGCAGTTCTACTTTGCCACATGGTGTCACTATGAGTTAAAAATGACATGATAGCACCTAATAACAGCAACTCTTACATAACAAATCTGTTTCCATAGATCAGATACCTCTCCCCAGCTTCAAACCCATACTTGAAACTGCTTCCTGATCATCTTCACTAGATGTCCTATAGGTTCTTCAAACTCAACTCAATATTAACAAAATACTCCCTCCAAAAAGAAAAATAAAGAAAGGAAGGAAGAGAGGGAGGGAGGAAGGAAGGAAGGGAGGAAAAGAAAGAAAAAAAGGGAGAGAGAGAGAAACCATTTAATTGCTTCTGATCCTGCTCCAAAATTTTCTTTCCATCTTCTGTAATGAAAACTATGATATAAAGAGCATGGATTATTTTAGTCAGAATAACCAGGCTTCCACCTGGGCCTTTTCCTCATGTTTAAATGGAAAATAAATATAAATTTTGAACTTTTGATAAATGTGTTAGCTACCTAGTTCTACCATAATAGAAATAGCACATGTGGGTGCTTTAAATAACAGAAATTTATTTTCTCACAGTTCTGGAGGCCAAAGTTCCAAATTAGGGTCTTAGCTTTGTCGATTCTTTCTTGGGCCTCTCTCCTAGTTTCTAGAGTCTGTCAGCAATTCTTGGTGTTCCTTTGCTTATAGATGGGACCTCACATAGCATCTGTCTTTCCCCTGTGTGTCTATCTATATGTATTCTGCTCTTTTTATAACTCAGAAGTGATTAGGTTTAGGATCCACTCTATACTGCTATAACCTCATTAACATAACAAAAGAAAACCCCTATTTCCAAACAGGATCACATCAACAGGTACAGGGGCCTGAACTTTAATACATATTTTGGTGGTCACGATTCAATCCATAACATTCACTAACAAATAATAAATTAGTTAATATTATGATCCAGGAACAGAGTTACCTTCTGGGGGTAAAAGAGTGAAAAAAATAAACCTAATATTTGCCTTCATTGAGCTTACATTTAGTGGATAGATACAGATCTTATAAAAGGAGATATAAATATAGATATAGTTCTAATATCTACTAAATGGTAAAGATTACAAAAAATAAACATTAAGAGCTGTACTTAAGAATGTATCTCCACTTTCCCAATTTACCCATCTGAAAAGCTTTCTCTCCCTCCTGTCTTCTCTCTCACGTTTTATCAGTTGCTAAATTCCAAGAGTATTTACCCTAATAATAGATCTATCCTTCAATTGTGGAGCCATGGTGGTGCAGTGGTTAAGAGATATGGCTGTTAACCAAAAGATCAGCACTTTGAATCCACTAGCCATTCCTTGGAAACCCTATGGGGCCATTCTACTCTGTCCTATAGGGTCGCTATGAGTCGGAATCAACTCAGCAAAAATGAGTTTGGTTTTTGGTTTTTTTATCCCTCACTTGTTAAGGCCACCTCTGCCATCTTCTCTTTTCTCCACTATTACTTTTGCCTCCTGCCAGACCCTCTATCTCCACTTTCTCTCTCCTCTGCCCTTTCTACCGTATTAGCACTGTGCTGTGGTGGTTAGAGCAGAATATCAGAAAGGGATATGTGTGTTATACAAAGGAAAAGGTGGCCATTTCTGTTTTTAAAGATTGAATCACTTGATTTCTATACTCACAATTTGTGAAAGGATTGTAAAGAGAAATTAAGCCTATGCAGCGGTGTGAACTGAACATTTTATTTGAGAGAAAGCTGTGCTCCAGTTAGGTCAAACTTGGCACTCTGAGCAATCTGGCTAGGTAATCTCCTGCTGCCTCCACCTGGGCCAATTCATGTTGAGTGCTAGTGCCCATGCCCTTTTGGAACTGGTGACTTGGAGCTTCCTTGCTGCAGTATGAAAACTGGGCCTTCGGGAGAAATTCTGAGTCATATGGGTCATATCCTCCTGGCAGTTGACAGACATTTTTTAGCTACAAATCTATCATTGGACTTTGCCTCCACAGGTAGGATGCTGTGACTCTTGCAAGGATACTTCTCGGTGCTGCTTCAGAGGTTTCTATGTGATAAGTGTGAGATCTTTGATTAAAATGAGAAGTCTGTGACCAACCTCCCAGCCAGACCAGCCAAGGGCTCCTAACCTTAGCCTCTCTGGGAAGATGGAGATGGATAAATAATGAGAGACAAGCAGATCATCTTCTCTCTCACCTTTTAATAGATGAATTTTTCTTATCATTCTTGTATAAGCAGTCAAGCTTATCCTCCAATTCTGTAATTCCTGTGGTATCATTTCTGCTCTTTCTTGCTTTCTGTAGCAGATTTTCATTGTTAGAACATTCTTCCTGAAATTCTGCTATCATACATGCCTGAAAGTTTGCAAACCTATGCAATCACAGTCCTTTGTCAGAAAAAAACTCTAGCAATGTATAAATAATCATAAGCACTCAAAAATCCCCCTACGAGTCTGTCAGTTTGTAGTGCCATGGGGGTTTGCGTATTGCTGTGATGGTGGAAGCTATTTTACTTGGATCCACAATCAACACCCATGGAAACAGCAGTCAAGAAATCAAAAGGTGCATTGCATTGGGCAAATCTGCTGTAAAAGACCTCTTTAAAGTGTTAAAAAGCGAAGGTGTCACCTTGAAGACTAAGGTGCGCCTGACTCAAGCCAGGGTGTTTTCAGTCGCCACATACCCAAAGACCAACGAAGACCAAAGAAGAATTGATACCTTTGAATTGTGGTGTTGGCAAAGAATATTGAATATACCATGGACTGCCAAAAGAACCAACAAATTTGTCTTGGAAGAAGTACAGCCAGAATGCTCCTTAGAAGCAAAGATGGCGAGACTACATCACACATACTTCGGACATGTTATCGGGAGGGATCTGTCCCTGGAGAAGGACATCATGCTTGGTAAAGTAGAGGGTCAGGGAAAAAGAGGAAGACACTCAATGAGATGGACTGACACAACAATGGGCTTAAGCATAACAACGATGGTGAGGATGGCGCAGGGCCAGGCAGTGTTTCATTCTGTTGTTCATAGTCGGAATCGACTCGACAACACCTAACAACAACACCCAGAAATCAGGCAATTATATGAGAAAAAATTGTTCCTTATTATTTTTTTTTTTTTCATTGAATTACCTCTCATTCTATTAAAAATACCATCCTTGGATGGCCAAATCATGACTCTTTTCTTTGTTCTCTCTCCTTCAGTTTCAAAACCTCGTCTACTTTCATCTTCACTTGCCACACCCCCACCCACACTTCACTTCAATAGGAGATGCTTCCCTTTTTTATTTGCTTTTCCATCTATCTGTATCTTTTAAGATTTTTTTTTTTCTTGTCTAAAGTGAGAGAAATGGGAAAGGATGGCAGGGTTAGGAGGTAGGTAGATGGGGGAGCAGAGGATAATGAAATATGTTAAAAGCTTGTTCAGTAAGTATTTTTCCTAAATATCTATGTCTTTTATCCATATTGAGTCTTTTGCAATTCAGAAGTTTCCAAATTATGGCTTGCTTGCTCTCTGCTTCCTTACACTCACTCCTCTTTTTGTAGCATGCTGACTTTTTATCTCGAGAACCCAAGTAGGATAAGAATACAGAATTAGCATAATTATAGGATTAAAATACATCAATTGCCGTCACCCCTTAGGATTTGCTAAGACTCACATATCTTAGAAGAAAAGCTCCTAGTATAAAGTGATCTGCAAATTCAGCTGTCTCATGTACTCCCACTGAAAACTGACTCTCTTCCAGGTTTACAGACAAACCCTAGGGTTTCAAGAGAGATGGCTAGGACCACCAACCCGGCCCTCTACTCTTATGATTCTCTGAAATTTCTTAACATCCAGACTCATCTGTGAACAACTTTCGCATTTAGAACACCAAAGAGATTCTTGGAATTTTTCACCATCAAATATTATCAGAAAAATAAATGTGAAATCATAAAAGTAAATTCATTATACTGTCTATATATCTTCTCTTCAGCCATCACTGTGTCTGCAGTTTGGCACGCATTCATGCATCCAGCCCTCATGATTTTTTCCCTATTCTTAGTTCCTTGAAGATGGAATGGGAGAGAAAGATGGTCAGAATTCTAGCCCCAGAAGTCTCAGGATGGCTTTCTAATCTTGTCTGGCTAATAGGTCTCTACCCTCCCATGCCTCTTCTTTTACCTTGGGGTTAGTTCTGCTTTTCATACCTCTGCACCCAACTTTGAATGCTTATCTACTGTGCAGTTTCCTTGGTAGGTCCCAGGCCCCAGTATGAGGAATTTATTTCTTCCCAAGGTGTATGATTCAAGGATTCAGTCATTCTGAACTGATGTTGCAAATCCTTCCTGGTTCTCTCTTCAGAAACTCGTTTATGGAGGTCCTATTCTGAAAGAAGCTATAAAATCCTTTCTCCGTGCCCCCACCCTAGGAAAAGAAAAGCTTTCATATCATTACCCGCGGCATGTCTTTTCCAAATACCATGCCAGTATCATGAACACTCACTAGGTTTGTTTTCTCTTCTTTAGGATTTGTGCGTCTGGGTAGCAGTGATGGACTGTGCTCAGGGCAAGTTGAAGTATATACTGGAACAGAATGGACTCCAGCGTCTGATAGGAACTTCACGTTCCCCACTGCCCATGTCATCTGTGCAGAGTTGGGGTGTGGCAAGGCTTTATCTGTCCTGCAGGATGTGCCCTTCAGAGAAACTGATGGACAGATCTGGACTGAAAAGTTCCGGTGTGAGGGGCAGGAATCTGAGCTCACGTTCTGCCGCAGAGTGCCCTGTCCTAGAAGCACTTGTCACCACAGTGGGGCTGTCCACATTGTCTGTTCAGGTGAGACTCAGAGCAGGACTTTAACCTGCCCACATATTCTGTTCTGGTAATAAAAACATGACGTTTTGCTGAAATCCATCTTCTTCTACCAGAGTACACTGAAGTCCGGCTCGTTAAAAATGGCAGCTCTCAGTGTGAGGGACAAGTGGAGATGAATATTTCTGGAGTCTGGAGACCACTCTGTGCCTCCCACTGGAACATGGCCAATGCCAATGTTGTTTGTCAACAGCTCAAGTGTGGAGTTGCCATCTTTACCCCAACAGGATCATACTTTGTGGAAGGAAGGGATCAGATCTGGAAACACCGATTTCACTGCTCAGGGGATGAGTCCTTTTTGTGGAATTGCCCTATGACTGCCCTGGGGATTTCTGAGTGTACAGAAGGAAACACGGCCTCTGTGATCTGCTCAGGTAAGAGAGAAGTAAGGGCTCACTGGTACTCAAGAGCTCCCGAGTGAAACCTCCCTAAAAGCAGAGAGTGGAAAACCTGGCTTCAAACGTGAGACATTCTGCACTGAAACATGGTTCTTCTCATTGTTCATTCATCTTTCAGGTCAGGGCAAGGAGTGTTCAGAGGGATAATATTTTTTAATGGGCATTATTATTTAAGTATAGTTCATAGAGGAAAGTGTATAAATAAAAAGAAACCACTCATAACTTCTACTACCATGGAATATTTTTGCCAGTTTTTTAACTTTATATAACATCATGCAGTATACTCTCTTCTGTGCCTAACTTAAAGAAATTGGACTCAAGATTATGTTTGTGATTCATCCATGTTGTTGTTTATAGCAGTGCTTCATTCATATTATTGTGTAGAATATCCCATTGAATGACCACATGACAATGTATTGATCCATTCAACTAATGGTGGTGATTTGTTTCCAGTCCTTGACTATTACAAATAATGATGCTACAAATAATTGTGACAATGAATTTTGGTGAAAATGTGTTTAGCCTTTGGCTTTTGTTTTCACTCTGTTAATGGTGTTTTTTGGTTTTTTGGTTTTTTTTTTTTTTTTTTTGATGAGCTGAGTTCTTAATTTTAATGAAGTACAATTTTTCAACTTTTTCCTGTGTACACTTAGTGCTTCTATGTACATTTTAAGAAAACTTTTTTACCCCAAGATCATGAAGATATTCTCCTACAGTATCATATAGAAGTTTGATTATTTTTCTTTTGCCATAAAATTGTGCAATCCTTCTGTAATTTATTTCTGTATATGGTGTGAGATAGGAGTCAAGTTTCATATTTTTATACGGATATCCAACTGACTCAGAATCCTCTCCTGAAAGCTCTTTTCCCCCTAAAGTGCCACCTTTGTCATAAACAGTGTCCATGTTTGTTTGAATCTTTTCTAGACTCTTTATTCGGTTCCATTTATCATTTGTCTATCTTTGCACTAATAGCCACTTCCTTATTTATTGTAACTTTATAGTAAATCTTGATATGTGGTGAAGTAACTCCTCTAAATTTTTTGTATTTCTTCCGACTGTGTTGGTCATTCTTGGTCTTTTGGATTTCCATATAAATTTTAGAATTGGCTTGTCATTTTTCACAAAAAAAAATCACGATGATATTTTGGTTGAAAACCAAAAATCTGTTGCCGTTGAGTAGATTGGATTCCAACTCATAGAGACCCTATAGGACAGAGTGGAACTGCCACCATAGAGTTTCCAAGATTGTAAATCTCTATGGAAGCAGACTGCCATATCTTTCTCCTGCGGAGCAGCTGGTGGGTTCAAACTACCCACCTTTCAGTTAACAACTGAACACTTAACCACTGCACCACCAGGGCTCCTCATTTTGGTTGAAATTAGATTTAATCTGCCCATGAATTTGAAGATAATTGATGTTGACAAGATTGAGTCTCCCAATTGATTTATATGGTATATTCACTTAGGTCTTCTTTAATTCTTTAAAGGTCTTGCATGTCTTTGACTAGGTTTTCTCCTATGTGTTTTATGCTTAGGATAGCTTTTTATCATTGTACATTTTTACTATTTAACAATAAAATTGATTTTGCATTTTTTTTGTATTGAGCTTGTGTCCAGCAATGTTAGTAATTGAAGTATTACTTCTAATAATCTAACAATAGATTATTTTTGGTTTTCTGCATTCATGCATTTTCTGCAATCATGTAGCCTACAAATAATTATATTTCTTCCTTTCCAATTCTTATGTTTTTATTTCTTTCCCTTGCCTTGTTGAACTGATTTTGATCTCTAGTAAAATATCTAATAAAAATGGTCTGGTATTTCTTTTTTCTGCTTTCTTTGTGTTTGGCTTGATATTCTTTTACTTTCCAGATATGAATACTTATATCAGTGATGTTCAAATTTTCTTTATTTTTATAGTATCTATTGAGGCTATAAATTTGACTTTAATCACAGACTTGGCTGCATTTTATCAGTTTGATTTCTTGTATATTATCATTTAGATACAAAGTTATTCTAATTTCCATTGGTTTATTTAGAACTTTATTTCTTAGTTTTCGAATAGTTGAAAATTTTCTGCTTAGTGTTTTGTTATTACTGTTTACATTAATTCCACTGTGGGCAGAGAAACTATTCTATATGACTGAACCTTTTCATATTAGCTTATTGCCCAGCTTATGGTATTTTTTTCACAAACGTTTTACTTGCACTTGAAAGTGTATTTTGTATATTTCTTGGCTTCAGGATTTTATATATGCCAATTAATCAAATTTGTTAATTATTCAAATCTTACACATACCTATTCATTTTGTCTGTTTTTCTTTCCATCAGTTATTGAAAAGTGTATTAAAATTTCTAAATATAATTGTCTATTTCTCTTTTGTGTTTTGTCGGTTTTGCTTCATGTATTTCAAGGCTTGGTTTTAATTATATACGAATTTAGAAGTGTTTTATTTTATGTTAGAGTTACCCATTTATAATTATGAAATAGCCCTCTTTATGTCTAGAACTTTTTTTTCCATAAAGTCTATTTTGTATGATATTAGTATAGCTACTCCAAATTTCTTTTAATGGTTTTTTTTTTTTTAGATCTTTTTTTAATCACTTTTTGTGCCCTGATATTTATTATGGGTCTCTTATAAGTCATATAAAATTGGGTTCTGCCTGTTTTTAATGCACTTTGATAATCTTCACGTATAATAGATATACGTAGTGTATTTAGCTTTACTGTGATTATTGGAATATTTCAACTAAATATACCATTTCTCTGTATCTTTTTGTTATTTTCTTGCATTCTTTTGGTCTAACCCAGTATATTTTACTATGGTATTTTCTCCTCCAGTAGCTTGTTCACTATATATTTTTATTATTCTTAGAGTCATTGTCCTTCATTTTAACTACACTTCTATTTTAAACTTCACCAAATATTGTTTTCCATGTTTTAATTCCCTCGTATCTGTCATATCGATGTTCTTCATTTCTTCCTACATTAATGCATTCATTTTGCCTTAAAAAACTTTTTAGTACTACTTTTACTAAAGGTGTCCTGGGAATGAATTCTCTCCAACTAGTTTTCACCTTTGTTTTTTAGAAACCACCACAGTTGTTATTAAATTATCCCACTGTGATTGTAGATTTTCTAATTTTTACTTTTAGCTCTGTTAATCGTGACTTTATGTATTTAAGACTTACTATATAACAATGTGTCTTTTCACTGTGTCTCTTATGCCCCTTTTTATAATTTCCATTCTTTTGCCTTCTGCGCTTTATTCTGTGTATGCTCTTCTGATTGATCTTCTATTTTACTGTTTCTATCTTGTGCTGATCCAATGTGCTGTTACACTCACTGTTTGAGTTCTTACTTTGTTATTGACTTTTTCAGTTCTAGAATGTCCATTTGTTTCTTTATTATCATTTATCTGCCAAAATATACCCATCATGTCATTTAATTTCTTGACCATTTCAACCTTTTTTTTTTTTTAAGTCCCTGTTAGATAACTCTAATAGACGGATACCTATGAGTTTCTTTCTCATGTGTCCTTCTTCCTCTCAGTGTTTTGTCAAATTTCTTCTTTTATATGCCTGAGTGTTTGATTGACAAACATTCTAGGTTAGAAATTGTAGGAATTCTTCAGAAAGAATTTTATTTGACTTCTTCCAGACATCTGATTTAGGAGTAGATCACTTTTTTTTTTTTTTTTTTTTAATTGAAGTGATTAGAAGCTGGGCCTCCTTCCTCTGAAGAATGGTCTACTTTTCATTCTCTCATTCTCTTATGGTACAAGTTTTCTGGGTGTTTAACAGGGCTCCTCATCTTTAAAAGACCCCAAATTATAATGTGTGTTCCCCTAGCCAGTGAGTCTGCCCAAACTCTGCAGAGCCTCTCGTTTCTCAGCTGCTCCCTTTGAAATGGCAAATGCCTCAAGGGGAAAAAGGCTCACCTCTGCCCTTTACTTCTCTCTGAGACCTTGGTTCCAGAAATATTTCCTGTCTTGGTTGCTCTGTAATGCTTTCAAACAGTGTTCATGTATTCCAGCTTTCCTAAAGTCATCCTCAGTGCAATGGCTTGTTTAAACCAGGCATATTTGCCATTGTCAGAAGCAGCACTCTCCATAAAGAAGGTTAATTCTGAAGTTATGATATTTTTACTCCTATATCAGAGCCTTCGTCTCAGACCTGCTCACTAAATTTTTATTTAGATTAATTCAATTTCCTGTTACTTAACCCTTCTAATCCCCTGATCACGTTGCTTCTGTAGAAAACCAGACCCAGCTGCTTCCCCCTTGCAATGACTCCATGTCTGACCCAGCAGACTTTGCAACCTCAGAGGAGAGTGCTACCAACTGCTCAGGTGAGGGGGTCCCACAGGAGCAGAACCTATTCTCATACCTGTATAAATGCCACCTGTATAATTTAGCCCTGTATAAGTGCGCCATTGACATGACTTTCTCATCTCAGAGAACAGATGGCTCCGCCTGGTGAACGGGAGCAGTAGCTGTGACGGGAGAGTGGAGGTCTACCACAAGGGCTCCTGGGGCACCATCTGTGATGACGGCTGGGACGTGAATGATGCCCAAGTGGTTTGCAGACAGCTGGGCTGTGGGTGGGCCCTCAATGCCACGGTCTCTGCTCATTTCGGGGAAGGAAAAGGACCCATCTGGCTGGATGACCTGAAATGCACAGGACAGGAGTCCCATGTGTGGACGTGCCCTTCCCAGGGCTGGGGGCAGCATGACTGCAGGCACAAGGAGGATGCAGGGGTCTTCTGCTCAGGTCTGTGTCCATGTACCCACATTGGGGGAGGCAGCAAGAAGCTCCACAGAGGGTGAGGCCTAGTCCCCTGGGGAGCATGAGCTGAATTAGCCTGAGGGGAGTGAGCCTGCCATGGTTCTTGCTGTTCAAATAGCTGTAAATAATGGATTTTTTCTTGCAGTGATTTCATTTGACAAGATTTTTTTTTTCTAGTGTTCCAGATAAAGGCAGCACTTGTATTTCAGATGCAGTAAAAAAAAGAAAAGAAATGACTTGCAAATCCCTACCCACATCTTGTGTGTATCAGTGCATCTCCCAGAGGCTGAGGCAATAACTGGGGGGGCTTCCCTTCACCTCAGTTGTTCCAGTCCCTATAATGAGAGACAGCGGGGCACAAGAGATTAAACCCTGATTAAGAAAATGAATCAGAAAGAAATTTATGAACTCCTTCAAGGTGGGAAACTCCTCTGCAGTGTCTGAGATAAGCAGTTCCATCACCTGGAGATGAGGGATCACAGCACTATGTCAGCCACACTGGGGCCCAGTGCCCTCATTCCTTCCATCTCTACTTTCAGAGTCCCTGGCCCTCAGGCTGGTGAGTGATGACCATGACTGTGCTGGCTGGCTGGAGGTCTTCTACAATGGGACGTGGGGCAGCGTCTGCAGAAGCCCAATGGAGCCCACCACCCTGTCTGTGATCTGCAGGCAGTTGGGCTGTGGGGACACTGGCGAGCTCAATGTTTTGGCTGGTATCAGGACACTCTCTCAGCCCCTTTGGGTGGATGGAATCCAGTGTCGGAAAAGTGACACCTCTCTGTGGCAGTGTCTTTCTGATCCCTGGAACAACAGATCATGCTCTCCAAAAGAAGTAGCTCACATCATTTGTGCAGGTGACTGATTTGTCTGAATTTGAGTAGACTATACCATCCTTCTATGTGCTTTTTTATGCAAATTTACATTTTAATTGTATGGTTTAAATTTCAGATTGAGCCTACAAAATGTATCTATCCAAACAGAACGTCAAATCTTGAACCCCAAACTACAGCACGTTCTGGAAAACAAAAAAAGGGTGTTCAGGCCTGACATCACTTTAAGTTAAAACACCTGGGAGATTGAATAGAAGACATGGGCATCTTGAGCTTGTACTGTGTTGGAAACTAAAATTTTGTTTACTGTATCTTATTATCTCAAATAAGGAAGACAAGAGATGAACCTTAAATTATAATGAGTATGTCTTAGTTATCTAGTGCTGCTATAACAGAAATACCACAAGTGGATGGCTGTAACAAACAGATGTTTATTCTCTCACAGTCTAGGAGGCTAGAAGTCTGAATTCAGGGTACCAGCACCAGGGGAAAGCTTTCTCTGTCAGTTCTGAGAGAAGGTCCTTGTCATCAATCTTCCCCAGGTTTATTAGCTTTTCAGATCAGGAACCTCAGATCCAAAGGACACACTCTGATCTCACTGTTGCCTTCTTTATAACATGAAGTCCCCCTATCTCTCTGCTCACTTCTCTCTTTTATATCTCAAAAGAGATTGATTCAAGACACAACCTAATCTTGTAGATTGAGTCCTGCCTCCTTTCATAACTGTTTCTAATCCTGCCTCATTAACATCATAGAGGTAGGATTTACAACACATCAAAATCACATCAGATGACAAAATTGTTAGACAATCACACAATACTAGGAATCATGGCCTAGCCAAGTTGACGTATATTTTTAGGGGACACAATTCAAACTATAACAAAGTATTTACTAAGCATTTTGCTAAGTTCTTTATACAGGGAATAGCATTTAATTTTCAAAGAAGACCTATTAATTAAGTATGATGACAGTCATTATTCAGTTGAGGAAACTGATGTTAATAGAGCTTCAGTGGTATGCTCAGAGTCTCTTCACTAACAAGCACCAGAACTGGATATCCACGCGATATGCCCAGTTCCAAAGCATTGTCCTTTCCAATCAGCAATGCATTTTGTAATCTTCA
Organism: Trichechus manatus latirostris; assembly: GCF_000243295.1. Classification (NCBI taxonomy): domain Eukaryota; kingdom Metazoa; phylum Chordata; class Mammalia; order Sirenia; family Trichechidae; genus Trichechus; species Trichechus manatus. The sequence goes on along the minus strand of NW_004444118.1, from coordinate 2,568,737 downwards.
CACTTTCTAAGTCAGGTAATAAGTCTACAGACCTTTATTGGAATAAGTACAGCCAGAATGCTCCTTGGAAGCAAGAATGGCGAGACTTTGTCTCACGTACTTAAGACATATTATCAGGAGGGACTAGTCCCTGGAGAAAGATGTCATTCTTGGTAAAGTAGAGAGTCAGCAAAAAAGAGGAAGACCCTCAATGAGATGGATTGACACAGTGGCTGCAAAAGTGGGCTCAAGCATAGCAATGATTATGAAGATGGTGGGACTGGGCAATGTTTCATTCTGTTGTACATAGTGTCGCTATGAGTCGGAACTGACTCAATGGCACTTAACAACAGCAAATTATTTGCAAGGCTCTGTTACAGGCATGAGGATAGAAAGCAAGAGAGGATATACATATAACTACACAGAAGATTTCAACCTAATGTTGAAGACCTATTGAGTAAATATGTTGGGAAGAAGTGTCAGACTCTGAAGAGGAAAACAGTCAAACAAATATTAGTCTGGAAAGAAAAGAAATGCTTAAGCAAAATCCTAAAAGATGAGCTTTACCCATTGTCATTGAGTTGGAGTCACCAAAGAGACAAAAGGGTAAAAAGATGTTTTGGCCAGAGGAAAAGCAAGTGGGAAGGTCATAGAGTGGGAAAGAGCACCATGTATTTGAGAAAATGAAAGAAGCCCAGTATGGCTGAGCAGGGAAAACATGAGGGAAAGTGAAGCTTGATGGCCTGGACCGGTGGGCAGGAGCCAGAGTTTCTTAGGCTTATGCTGAAGAGATCAGTGACACAGTCTCTCCATAATTTCTAGATGTAAAGAACAACTAAACTTCTAGATACAAAGGACAACTAAACACCTTATAAACGACCCTCTGAATGATACCCTCAGGCCTCTCTCATCTTTACCTCAGTCTTCACTAGAAGGCCAAGACTCCAAGTTCACCCTTCAATACCTGAACCCTCATTCTCATGATACTTTGATAGTCCACAAATCTGTCCCAGTATTACTCTTTGCTCTCCTGCCCTACTAAAGTAATTTGCTGGTGTCTCTTGAATTTTTGTCTATCGGACATGAGCAAATTTCCCTATATCCTTAAGTTTCCCTTCCCTTCTTACTCTAAACAAAGCCTGAGTAGCCCCTAATGACAGTGCTTTCCCTACAACCTTGCAAATAGATGCTGTTTACTTTTCATATACTCCACTTGTCTCTGGGTCTAGAAGTGTCATCAGCATCATCTTTGATCACCATCGAAGCTCCAAATCATTTCTGCTCTGAAGTTATTTTTAATTCACAAATCCTTTGAAATTTATGCCATTGGCATACACTACTCTCTTCATGTCCTTAGAGTCTTCTACTCGTCTGCTGGTCATCCTTCATCATTCACTGAAGATTTCAGAACCAGGCTTGCATGCTTTCTTTCCATCCTGTTTCTCTCACTGTTATTTCCAATTTCAACATTCATGCAGACAACCTATCCAACTTTCCTCCACGCATCTTCTGTTACTACTCAAGTAATTGTGTATTTCACATTGTCATCATCCATAACTGCACCACTGCAGAGATCTAGATTTAAAGTATACTACATTTTGACCATTATCTTTACTTCTAAGATAATTCTTCCTCATGGAGACATTCAATCTCCAATGTATCTGCAATATTTTTTCATTATCATCATCCCTCTTATGCCTGCAATTTCTTGCTCACCTGTTTAAATTTCATGAGCTATCATTACACTCACTCTCTTGCCGTCACCTTTAACTCCCTTGCCACACTTTTCCTCTATGAAACTTACCTGGCTAAACCCCAATGACTGACCGGAAAACTCTACTATCCACATATTCCTGCCTACACCCAAGCAATTGCACTAGGTTGAAAAAAAGTACACAGTATTTACTAGTCTCACTTTAAAGTGATGAATAAATCCCTACAGGGCAATCAGCATTCCTTAACATTCCTACTATACTTCCTTAATAGTTTGTTTTCCTACCCTTCAAATTTCTATTTCATAGCGTCTCCTATCATCTCAAATTACCAATAACTGGACCCACTACTACTCTTAGCTGAATCTGCTTCACTTTACTCTGACAGAATAGAAGAAATTGCATGGAAGCGCTCTCATTTTTCTTCCACCATGGTTCTGCACCTGCACTCTGTCTTTTCCCCTTCAGAGTGGGAGACGTGCCCTTGCTCCTTTACTCGGTAATGTCCACACTTGGTCTCTAAATTCCACCTCTCTTGTTTTCTGAAAGACTTTGATTCTAAATTTGACAATGTTGATTTCTTTCTCCTTCTTTCAACCCATGTTTTTTAGGGTTTCCTGAAACCATACTCCCCTAGGTTTTTTTTTCTTCCTGCCTTACCAATTGCTGACCTCAGTAGCCTTTATTGGTTCCTCTTTCTCTGCTCAACCTGGATTTATGATACAGACTTAGTGTTCACTTCCGAGCAATCTATTACTCACCATCTTTGTTCTTATCTTTTTGAATTCTTGTTTCTGTTTTTGTTTTCCTCTTGAGAGACCAGAGATTATTTCATTAAAACTAGTGATAAGAAGAACTCTGAGTCTGAAAAGAGCAGACATCCAGCAGAAGTTAGGAGATTAAATTTGAGAAATATTCTAGAAGAGAATTGTTGAATAAGGTGTATGGTTGTATGGGATGATATAGAAAGAACATATCAATTCTGAGATTTTCTAACAAACAGCATATCTTAATTATATTTGTTTTTCTGTGAAATGCTGTATTTTCTTGTCATCTTCAAATTCTAGGTTTTCCTGTGAATTAACATGTGGTTTTGTCCTTTTTATTTTATGCATTTTTTTAGTATCAGGGTCTTTGTGTTATCTTTGTCCATTCTGTATAATTATCTCTCTGTGTACAAAATCAATGTCTCATTCTAAATTTTCTAAGTATCTTTTTCTACGTATCTATATTTTACTTATCCCCTGGCTTTCTAAACATTTTTACATTCTGCTTATAATGTTTCATCTCCTTCTCCATAAGCATAACCTTCATCCATTTTCCTATTCTACGTATCATGCTAAAAACATGAAGACATCGTTTAGATTTTCCTTCACACTCTTAATTTATGAAGTATACAAATAGAATACATATTTTTCTCTCAACGTGTTCTATTATTTACTTTTGTGCATTCCAGAATAATGTGTATACAACTCATTAGCTTTTAATGGAAGAAAAAAAAACTTTGATACACCAAATTTATTCCATTCCACTTGTTAACTTACAGAGGAGTTAAAAGAGATGGTTAATAATGAAGAGTAAACATTGATCCACAATTCTTTTCATAGTTTAGTAATGGAGAAGAGAGAAAATGGAAACATGATTCAGTTTAGAATACCTTCTCATACCTTTATCTTTTTAACAAATAAATATTTGTTGTAGGCCTACTATGAATCAAGAAGTATTCTAGAAACTAGAGAAATCAATAATACAGCTAAGGTCCTTGCTCTAATTTTTTGGTGTGGTGGTGGCTGATTTAAAACAATAAAGAAATAAATTAAAACAATACTTTCAAGTGGTTATGAGTTTTATGAAAATAAAATTACTGTGATTTGATAAACAGAGTTGATGAGCACACGTAGCATAGAGTGGTATTGATTTACAACAGTGAGATACTGACTGGGACTTACCACTCTAGTAAAGTGGGGAATGGAGTTGGTGAGATCAAGAGTCATCAGTCCTTCATGGTGGACACTGGTCCTGGCCTCTTAGTTGACTCAGACCATGTGGCCCCACTAGAAGTTGCCCTCCTTCAATGTCATAACATCACAAGTAACTTTTCTCTCTCTCAACAACATATCTTAAGTTCTACCACCCTCGGAACTCCGTGGCCATCTTCCCATCAAAGATCTTGCCAGCCCTAGGTACTTAGAGTTTGGGAGGAGGCACAGGCATCCATCACCCTGGAACACACAGGTCAACGGGATCTGAAAGTTTAGAAACTCTCTTTTGAAGAGCCTCAAACCTCACCCCTTCCAGTTTGTAAGGGAATTTTAAAACGTGAGGAGAAGATCTGAAGTGGCCAACTTGAGGTCTGAGTGTGACTCCTCTATTGCTAGCTCTGTTTCTGCCCTAGCAACAGCCATTTTCTGGGCAGACATAATCATGAAACTAAGAAATGTCTGGCAATGATGACGTAACTACACTGTGACTCCCCTAAGAGAGGACTGTACAGTAAAGATGATGTAACTACCATACAACCCCCCCTTTATGATTAGCACCTTGTAACCAATCTAAGAAAGACGCATATATCCTTTTAAGCCAATTGCCTTAAGAGCTTCTGCTATAGGAAGTCCTGCCTATGAGTTCCTGACACAGGAAGCTCCACCTTAAAATGATCTTCTACCAATTGAGTAATGTCTTTCGATGATCTAAGCTTGTAATTACCAATCAAGTAATGTTTTTCAATGATCTAAGTTTGTAAATACCAATCAAGTACCGCAATTCATCTCCTTTGTTTCCCCCTAATAAAAAGTCACTGCTGAGTCACCCTATTGGATTACTGGATTCCACCACATGGTGGTTAGTCTATCCCCAGCTCAAACTGTCTCTTTACTTTCAATAAATCTCTCAATTTTACATTAATCAGAGAGCGGAGAGTTAATCTATGACATCAGGCAATCAAGCACAGGACCATTTGGAATGGAAGGATTCTTCATATTTGTGCACCCCAACAATTTCTTTACAAATAAAAAAAGCTCTAAAATCCCCCATTAGCAATGAAGCCAGCTCTATAGCCTAAAATTCTGTTTGTGCTGTCACATGATATTTTGCTTAACTCATGAAGCAATAGCTCAAAAAAAATATGAAACACTAATATGTATCTCAGTTGTTCACCTGTTGAAGTTGATATGAAGCCTCCGGTTCCTCTATGCTTGTGATTTTCCCTTAATTCCACTTAGGGAACCCTATTCTAAAACAGTCAAACCTAATGAATACCTGATAGAACCCAGATCCCCTAATCCAGCTCTTCCCCATTGTCTATTTCTTCAGGAAACAAACCGAAGAGCTGTCCCACTGCTGCCCCCTGCACAGGTACTTCAGCCCCTCCCACCTCCCCTGTTGGTCCTCAGGGTGCCTTCCTCCCACCAGGCCAGTAACAGGAAGTGCTGCTGCCTTTCCAGACAAAGAGAAGCTTCGACTCAGGGGAGGAGACACCACATGCTCAGGGCGAGTGGAGATTTGGCACAACGGCTCCTGGGGCACAGTGTGTGACGACTCCTGGAGCCTGGCAGAGGCCGAGGTGGTGTGTCAGCAGCTGGACTGTGGCTCTGCCCTGGAAGCCCTGCAGGAGGCTGCATTTGGCCCAGGAAATGGGAGCATCTGGCTGGACGAGGTGCGGTGCAGAGGCAGGGAGTCTTCCCTGTGGGCCTGTGCTGCGCAGCCCTGGGGGCAGAACAACTGTAAGCACGAGGAGGATGCTGGAGTGAGGTGCTCTGGTGAGTGGAGGGACAGGAGAGAGGGCTAATGCTGAAGGAGATGTGAGTTTGTCTCCAGAAGCACTTCCTGGGCCTACCTGCTACCCTGTGCTCTGACATTGGAGATGCTGTGATCTTCTCTTCTGGAATGTGGGATAGAAGCAAGTGCCAGTGATGGGAGGTGTGACCCGAAGGTTTTTCCAGGCCAACTCAGTACAGTGGTCCCATTTTCCTTCTCTTCCCTCCAGGTAAGAGGACAACATCTTCCCTGACCGTTGGAGGTAAGTGATTTTTCTGCTCCAAGCCAAGTGATAGAGGAGAAACTCAGATTTTCCGGGACCTGTGCTCTGTACTCTACATATTTCTGGCAAAATGAACCGTATCAGTACGTGAAAGTCCTGGTTACCAGATGTTTATAGCTCCAGTAAGTTATGGCAACCATGAAGCTCCTAAGGTTCACCAGCATTTACTTTATAGAAACTCCTTAGGAGCAGGTTCAGAAGACAGTTGACACAGCTCAGGGAAGGACCTGGCTTGGTCACATCTTGGGGTTCAGGCAGACCCATTGTATGTGAACTGGTGACTTCATGGTGCTGAGGACTCAGCAGATGACTACGATGAGGGGATTCTCCTGGGCTTATGATCCTCTCTAAAATCTCATCGTTCTTTTTTCTCCTTAGGCACAAGTTCAGGCTCAGACCCTGTCTCCGACATCTTCTCCCTACCTGTGGTCATCTGCCTCATTCTGGGGGCCCTTCTCTTCCTGGTCCTTATCTTCTTGGGAACTCAGCTGCACAGATGGAGAACAGAGCTCCGAGGTGGGCCTTAGAGATGCTAAATGACCTGAAAAGTATGTGAGGAGAGCATTGAGCCAATTGTAATGTCAAGAAAAGTGTACAAGTTTTAGGCTTCAACCTCATTATCTGGCAAAACCCCACCTTCTCTACAATAGACGTCAAGGTTTGAGTAACTCGAGTCTTTGGTGCTGGGTTGAGTGTGGAAGTTCTCAAAAAGTATGGCTTCCTGTGTGAACAGTGTCAGTGGAGATTGAGTATATATGACCAAGATCAGGATCAAGAAAACTAGTTCTGACACAAGAAAGCGCAAGGCTAAAGAAAGGTGCTCTGGAGCCCAAAGGGGTTTCTCCCAGGGTGAGCATTGGGGAGCACTGAAGGCTTTGTCTATTGGTAAAGGGAATATCTTCAGGTCAGTCTCTGAACTGTGCTGCTTTCCTCAGTCTTATCTAGTTTTGAAGGTGCTCTCGATGAGGCTTTGTACGAGGATATTGATGATTACATTTTACAACCAGAGAAGGAGGACCTGTTGGACAACTCAGGTGTGTATCCTATGTCCTCCCCACTGTTCATAAGCTGGCTATGGGTTTGGGTACCTTCAGCAAGCGCAGATCCCACAACTATCACAACTTCACATGGCAGCATCCTCTTAAGGCAGGAGCATCAAGCCCTCTCTCTACTAATCTGAAGCTTCAAGATTTCTTCTGAACCTTGACATTGGACCATATACTGTGGGAAAAGTTTTGCTCTTTGTCTTTGATGTTTTCCTCCCTACCAGGAAAACTGTCTGATGAGTCATTGACTAAGCTGCCATATTACACAGGAAACAATGAGGAGGATACAGATCCTGAATCTGTCCTAGGTAAGAGGAATTGCTTTGTCCTTAAATGGTGAGGATGAGGAGGAATCACGTCTGAGGAGAACATTCTTCTGTGATTAGGATTAGAAGTGTCTCTTCTTTCCAGCTGGCAACAATTTTTTCTTCTCTCTGCCCACCCTGTGGACTCAGAAAAGGAAAGATCAGGCTCAGTTCTCTGTATTCACTTCTACTCAGTCATGGACATGCATCTAATGTATTGTTATAGATTCAAAGACCATGTTTTTTAAAATGACATTTGAAACTAATAATAGCAAAAAATCCATGCTAGGAGAGAACACTGGGAAATATGATTTTGACCCTGAGATAGTGCGATATTTTTGGGTGGTTTATATGTATGTTGAGATAAAAAAGAAATTGACTTCTACAAAGGCCTAGAACACACGGAGTGCATACTGTTTTGCTTACCAGCTACCAGGAGCTCTTATTTACAAGAGGCTTCAGAGAGGAGAATTTTCTCCCTGGATCTTCCACAGTAGTAGAGATGGACAGCCCTTGCTTGGGGCAGGGTATGTCCACAAGGGCTCTGTGGAATGATTTGTCGAGATCAATAGAGCACTGGAGGGAATCGAAACCTAGGCCTCCTGTGATTGAGATCGGTGGGATCTCTTGTCTCTGGGTGATACCCAGGCAACCCTCTCCCTGGCAGCTGTGTGTCTCCCACAGCCTCAGAGGCTAAGTTTGTAGCCTGGGTTCTCTTGATTCAGATTCACACTCCCTCAGTTACGGGTACGTATATATTATGTGTTGCAGCTCTCTTACCGTATGTTGAAAATAGTACCTGAAATTCATAGCACAATAGCTTTAGTTGCTTCTTTACGGTCTGAGAGGCCTTTTTAGAAAAATATCATCAACCTTAATACATTCAAATATTTTGAAGATTTTAATGGTTTATGGGAATATTGAGATCAAATATGTACCTTTCAGACAGCCTTGGAATCTGGGGCCTATATTTATCAACTAGTAGAATCTCTGCATTAGAAGGGACTTAGGACACCACTTAGTCCAACCAATATTTTGCTATTCCGCCTAAGTCCTTGTCTGCTTTCAGACCCTCCAGGAAAGCAGACTGATGCCACTGAAAATGGTTACGATGATATTGAAGAGTTACCTGTTTCTGAAATTCCTCCTACCCCTGGAATGAGTGAGAAGCATTTTTTCCCAGAGGAAGGGCATGGTACCAGGTATTCCCAGACAGGTGAGTGGACAGCTATGCCTGCAGTAGTCTCACTGGTTTGTCATAGGAAAAGTGAGTTGGGACCCTCCAATAACTCATTTTTTCCCCTGCACTATCACAATCTGGGTAGCTTCATATACCCAGAGATCAGCTCTTAGGGAAGCTCTTCCTGATAGATTGTAGCTATTTCATCTCTTCTTGCAAAGGGATATATTGTGTTCTCTGTGTCCATGCCCACCATCCCCTGGACGTGGACAGGTCTGTATAATGAGTTGCAGGGCTTTTGTTCATAT